>NC_026005.2:25968054-26268054 GCF_000442705.2 Elaeis guineensis
ATTTTTTATTTTGCCAATAATGTATAAAAAAAAAATTCTCTCGGGCAATATATTGGCAGCCGGAAGAGATGACGTGACTCTTGATAGACCGTACCATATTAAACATCCCTCTTAAGCCTATAAAGCAAAAGGTCGAGCTAGCTTGTGATTTTTTTTTTTTTTTGGTAACCAGCTGGTTTGTGATTAAGCTACCGATAACGGAACAATGGTATTCACTATGAGATGGCTTTACTAGGCTTTGGGAAATATTGGAGGGGTTTGTGGTAGTTCGTGGCTGACGATAACCGCATCACACCAATCATGACGTTGAGATCGCTCCACCCTATTTTTTTTAATGGTTTTGTCCACCTTCTCATCCCTTTCATTTGGCCGCACCTACAGGGTAATACGATGATATTTATTATTTATTATATAATTAAAATTAATATTCTTTTTTTTTCAAGTTATCATATTGACCACCGCATTAATCATACGATATTAATATAATCCAATATTAATAGTGATGATATTGATATATTCCATCATCATTAAAATTTAAATAATAAAAATTTAATTATTAAAATTATTTATTTATTATAATTTTATATATTATTATTGTATTTTATAAATAAATAAAAATAGAAGTTATGCTCACGTTACTGATGTTGCCAATAATGATGGTAGGCTCACATTGCATAAAATTTTTCATTCAATATATAGATACCAGTATTAATGATAAAAAATTATACTCTTTAAAGCTTATTATTACAATGATTTAGCTATTAAAATATTTTATTTATTATAATTTCATACCAAATATTTTAAAAATAGTTGGAAGGAGACCATATCTCGCACATTACATAGGTTATATTCTGTTATATAATCAAAATGAAATATCTACTTATGAATAGCTCTTCAGTCGCCAAGGGAACATATCAATTGAATTTGATGAGAGTTTAAATGTCTAGCATTACATCAGGATCGTACCATCTGATACTTGACTTGAGATATTTTTCTACCTATTTTTATCTCGAAAAAATAAAATCAACTTGCATCCTTGAACTGATAATCATCTTTTGAATAATTTAACCTTCTCTCGGAACCAATAACAAGGGATAACACAGAAATATTCATAATTTGTCAATAGACTATATCTTTTAGCCCGATCTTAGGCTCTATCTTCCAAGCAACTTGCTTGACTTATAAAATAAGATTTTCATTTTTCAGGGAGAGGGATAAATATGTTTCTTTGCTTTTTATATGTTTTAGTAATATGAACATAATAAAATTTGATTAAACAAAATAAAAGTTCAAAACATCATTGACATCTTTTTTTCCAATCATCACTAATATTGGAAGCAATTTGGTCTAAGGATCAAGAAATTAAGGCACAAATAAAATTTAATAAAATAAATAAAATTTGAAATAATTCTATATTAATTTTTTTTTCTCATATCTAAGGCTGGAATTAATCCGGTCAAAGTACCAACAACAACGATAAATTCAACACCAAGATAAGAATCATAAAATCACAACTCATCTATAAACGTAAAATCTTACAATTGACTTGAGAATCCACCACAAAGAATATTTTACCCTAGCTAAACACAAAACAAATTTGTAAGCAATGATTACCTTATCAGAAATTGCCGGTGATTATCTATTTTAGCATCCTCATCATCGATTTTCTTTCTTTTCTTATAGCGGCGCATCAACCTGAAGCAGCGAAGTGCGGCAAACAGCATGATATAAGTATTATGAGAATATGAATAATCTAAAAATTTAAATTTAAAATCACTGCCAAGATGAATATCTAACAAATCCCAGAAACATATTATTTTAGCATTGGATATTTGCTCCAACGACCGTGACCTTGTCACTTGACTTTTTGCTCTTTTCTGTTTAGGAGATTCGGATAGAAATTACATGAGATGGAGATTAAGATTCTTAGTCTTACCACACACCTAAGGGACGGTAGGGATGGTTGTTACTGTTAGGACTCGTATGGTTCGTGAGAAGTGGAGAAAAATCTTCTTATTTGGTTGGAATTTTAAGATGAGAAAGATAGAAAAAAATCTCTTTCCATTGGAAAACACTTTCTATATTTTATGAAAAGTGAAAATCTACAAAGAAATGGATTTTGGATCTTTCCATAGGATGAAAATTGATGGCTATCTTTTTTTTCCAAAATCACCCTTATAAGATCAATGGTTAAAAATCTGCAATATATGAATAGATGGTTAAAATGAAATTGAATAGTGATATATGCCAAGATTTTTATTTTCTTCTTCTTGCAAAAATCTTAGAAAAGTTTTTAAGAAAGAATGGCTGGCATCTTCACCCAATCTAGCTCTAAGTAAATCTTCTTCTCCCTTCTTCTGTTTTCCTATTATTTTTTCTCTTTGATATCATACCTCTCAAGTTGAGTCGGGAGTGTTCATATGGTAGAAGTATTTTTTGTTTTGCTATCTAGTCTTTTTTTTTTTTAGTATATCTTGTCTATTTGATGAGTTTAAAAGGTATCCGACAAATATTTGTTTTTATTTTGACGTATATGAATACCTATATAATTTAATAATATTATTTAAATTATTATTTATCAATTCATATGAATGCATATACTTCTATTAACATTGGAAATTAAAAAATATTTTATCCTGTTAACCACCATGAACTCAAGTATGAAAGCTTATTTTTTTTATATATTTATTCCTTCAGTTGTCACGTTGGTCTTCTTTAAGATCTCTGATTTGTCCTTATTCTTCTTGTTAATAAGGTTTTTAAGGGCTCTAGTTTGTCACGTCGGTCCTTTTAAGGGCTCTTATTTATTTTTTTTTTTAAATTTATATAGAAGAAACATAAAAATCATGATCTCTAAAATATTTACTATTAAGATCTCTTAGTCATATACTTTTAGCTCCTTAATATGATGAGTCTTACTTATTAATGAATTATATTTAGAAAATATTTTTAAAATATTTATTATTTTGATTTTTTCTATAGTTGTTCTGAATGCACTTCTAAAGATTATTTAATTGATTCTTGTCCCATGATTATTTGTTGTTTGCTTATGGTAGTTATGGCTCATTTATCTATGTCTAAAAAAAAGAATATGGTAATTAGCATTTGGGTGATATATATGGAGATGATGTTGATGGTAATGTTAATGAAGGTTATGATTTTTGAAATCTTGGCACGGCTGAATATTAGAATTTCTGAAGAAGTGGTGTATGTTTTTGATAGAACACCTAACGAGAGGGTGATGAATAAAATAGCTACTCTCAAGCTTATGATAATGGAGAGTGATGAAGTTTGTATTGACCAACTTAGAATGGATAGGAGCGTATTTCGGAAACTTTGTAAAATATTTAAATCGATTGGCAAATTAGAGGAGAATAGAAATGTTCAAGTGGAAGAGATAGTTGCGATATTTCTTCATACCCTAAGTCATCATTCAAAAAATAGAGTTATGCAATTATACTTTCGTAGATCAGGTGAAACAGTAAGTAGGCATTTTAATGCTGTCCTGAATGCTATTTGGAGACTTCATACACACTTGCTAAAGAAGCCTGAGCCTATCACAGAAACATCAACAGATGAAAAATGGAAGTGATTCAAGGTGAGTTAATATATATTATTGTTTGTTGGGTATAAAATACCCCCGCCGAAGTTCGTATCAGGAGTGACCCTCCCGGGACTCTGTCGGTGTCCGACCTTGGGCGACATATTTTCGAACCTCTCTGGCGGTTGAGCTTCCGCAACATTCCCAAGTTCTGCTGATGGATAAACTCCCACAGCTTCTTCCGCAAGTGTCGATCGAGTTTCCCCGACGGACGAACCCCTGCCGCATCTCCCGGACTTCTCCAACGATGAGCTTCTTCAGTCGTCTATCAGGCTGCTCCAAATGCTCTCGGGATTCTACTGTCGGCTGACCTCCTACAAGGGTCAACCGTTCTCCGGACCTCTTCCAGATTTTTTCCCAACAGGATTCGATCGACTCCAATCCGAATTTCTTCCAGAACTTCGTCAGTTCGTTAGTGGCCGAACTTTTCCAACAGCAGATCTTCACGACAGACGGACTCCATCCAAGTTTCTACGGTGGTCGACCGCCTTCCGGACTTCGTCCGAGCTCCTACAGGAGCCGGACTCCTTTCCCAAACTCCTACTGCAGGTAGACTTTGTCCGAGCTCCTACGGGAGCCGGACTTCAGCCCTGAGCTCCTATTGCAGGTAGGCCTCATCCGAATTCTGACAAGGGTCGGACTCCGAGCCCCCACCATAAGCGATCTACTCCAAACTTCTACTACAAGCGGTCTACTTCGAACTTCTACTACAAGCGGTCTACTCCGAGCTGCCACAACAAGCGGTCTACTTCGAATTTCAACTACGAGCGGTCCACGTCAGATTTCTACTGTAAGCCTCCACCTGAGCTTCTATTGTGAATGAATTCTCTCCGAACTTCTATTGCAGGCAGGCTTCGACCGAGCTTCCTCGACAAATGATCCCCATCCGGACTTCTACGGGAACCGGACTCCGACTGAACTTCTGTAGCGGACAGATTTCGGACGAACTCCTATGACACATGGACTCCAGCAGCCAGACCCCTCCAGTGGGTGAACCTCTCCAGCGCCATCTGACATCCACTGCCGGTCGATCTTCTGTCGGATTCTGCATGAAACCAAACTTCATTCACAAAAAGCCCCTGACCGAGCTTCTACAGTAGATGACCTTCGCCTGCAGCACTAGCGCCCAAGGCACCCAATAGTAGAAGGCTCGCCAGCAACATCCGAGCTCCTCTTAGATGGAGAACCATCTCTCTCCACCAGACACCCCAACCGAGCTTCGGTCGACAGGCCTGGACTCCCTAGCAGGCCACAGTAATGCCCACGACTTTGCTCCACTTCCTGTCATGGATCCCATGCGGCTCCATCATGCTCTGGCGAGTCACGACAACGGACATCACCCCACTCTCTACAATAGGCTCCACGTAGCAGGCCATGGTGATGGCCACGACTCCACTCCACTACTCTCCATAACAAACTCCTCATGGTCCCGAAAGGCCCACTATCAGGCGGCTACAGACATCGCTGTCAATCTGTTACACCCTCCGTCTATAAAAAGGGACCCCCAGATACGTTATTCCTTAAGCTCTAATCTCTATCTCAAAACTCTGCTAAAAAATTTCTGTTTGAGCACTCCATTCTTGTTGAGGCAGAGAACTGACTTGAGTGTCGGAGGATCTTGCCGGAGCACCCCCAACTCCGGTTTAGACTTTCTTTGCAGGTCCCGACGGTGACCGCGACTCCCTCGACTCCAGCTTCTCCGACGCCGATGGATTTTTGCACCAACAGGATTAGCGCTAGAGGAAGGGCACTGTGTCTTCACAGTACCCTTGTTCTTAAAGGAGCGCTCAATGGGACCACCTCTAGTTATCTTCTCCGACATCTCCTCCTCTGGTTTCCTGCTTGATCTCCACTTGATGCCTCCCCGAAGGGCATCCACCAGGTGGTTAATGGTCTCCGTGGCCAGATCTCAGCGAGCTCTGCAAGCCTCGGCCTCATCTCTAATTTCTCAGGCTCCTCTTCCTCCGGCGACGGCAGTCAGCATGGAGCAGTTTGACCTACTGGTTCAACAGGTCAGAGGCCTCACCGAAGCAGTGCAGGCCATGCAGCAGCAGCCGTAGGCATCGATGTGGCTGGAAAGAGCATCGTCGGAGTTTCAGAATCTGACGACCGGGCGGGCCACATGGGCCAGCCGCCTTGTCTTTCCCAAAAAAGAAAAATAGAAGGCGGAGAGAACTCCGTCCGATCATGATTCAACCCCCGGAGAGTCCCTGCCTCTGCTCCACCAGAAGACCCTCAAGGCCCGCAATCGAGAGGACCTCCTGGATCAGAGATTCCAAGAGATAAATTGACGGATCGAAGAGCTCTGCCACACTCCCACTGCTTATGGTGAGGACATCTGTGCTGACCCTCCTTTCTCTCAAATGATCATGCAGGAACCAATCCCGCCGAACTTCAAGCTCCCCCAATTCGAGAGCTACGACGGGACCTCGGATCCGGTCGACCACCTGGAGGCATTCCGAACCATGATGCTGCTCCATGGCGTGCCAGACGCCATCTTGTGTCGAGCTTTTCCGTCTACCTTGAAGGGAGCAGCAAGAAACTGATACTCAGCACTGAAGCCGGGTATAATTTTCTCCTTTAACCAGATGAGTCACCAGTTCGTGGCTCATTTCGTCAGCAGCCGGCGTCTTCGACGAGATTCGGAGTCCCTCATTAATATCAAGCAAAAGGAGGGAGAATCCATCTGAGCTTACGTCAACCGCTTCAACGCCGCCGCCCTGGAGGTCCGGAATCTGGACCAATCGGTTGCAATGGCCGCCTTAAAGAGCGGCCTTCAAAAGAATGACCTCCTCTTCTCCCTGGAAAAGAAGTATCCCAGAGACTTTGCCAATCTGCTGGCTCGGACTGAAGGATATGCCCAAGCGGAGGAAGCCTTCAAGCTGAAGGATGAGGAGAACGCGAAAGAGCGGCAGGCGGGCGACTCCAGCAGGCCCGTAGTTGAAAGAGGGTCGAGTGAAGCTCGGTCACGTTCTCGGACTCCTCCCAGGCACAAGCGCACCCAGACTCCTCCCCGAGCTCGCAGGCAGAGAAGCCCGGACCGCAGAGTTCGGCGGGGCTCTTTCCCAGGAAGATTCTGCAGCTATGCCCCCTTAATACATCGAAAACCCAGGTGCTGATGGAGGTCAGGGAGCAGCTCCCAAGGCTGGAAAGGATGCGCACACACCCTGGGAAGCACAATACTAACAAGTTCTGCCTCTACCATCACGACCACGACCACGACACAGAGGAATGCATTCAACTCTGAGATGAGATCGAGGAGCTCATCAGATGAGGTTGGCTCGACAGGTTCATTCGACACCGACCTAAGGGTAGAGAGGATCGGCCAAGGGCCCTGCCGTAACCTGAGCCGTTGAGGAGCGAAGAGCAGCTCGGAGATCGGCCTTCAATCGGGATCATCAACTCCATCTCTGGAGGACCTTGACGGGGTGCAGACCTTCTACGACCATCGGATTTGAAAAACCTGTAAATGTATTACTAACGACTTTGCGTTAAATCAAGATTCCTTTCAGATTTGCATATCTTTTCTTTTCGGCATGGACTCGTAACGACAAGGGATAACCCCTTTAGACAACAAAAACAAAGTCATGTTAGGAACAGGAGGAGAACCTCGTCCTAACATGAGCAAAGTTGGAAGTTCGGTTATTTTAAGATCGGACGGGGAGAGAGGCCCATATAATGGCCCTTATGTGCCCCCACGGCCATGTTAGGAACAGGAGGAGAACCTTATCCTAACATGAGCAAAATTGGAAGTCCGATTATTTTAAGACCGGACGGGAAGAGAGGCCCATATAACGGCCCTTATATGCCCCCACGGCCATGTTAGGAACAGGAGGAGAACCTCGTCCTAACATGAGCAAAGTTGGAAGTTTGATTATTTTAAGATCGGACGGAGGGAGAGGCCCATATAACGGCCCTTATGTGCCCCCACGGCCGTGTGAGGAACAGGAGGAGAACCTCATCCTAACATGAGCAAGGTCGAAGGTCCGGTTCTCCTTAGATCGAATGGGGGGAGAGGCCCTACAACGGCCCTTATGTGCCCCCACAGCCATGTTAAGGACAGGAGGAGAACCTCACCCTAACATGAGCAGAGTCGAAGGCCCGGTTCTTCTTAGATCGGATGGGGGGAGAGGTCCTACAATGTTCTTATATGCCCCCACAGCCATGTCAGGGACAGGAGGAGAACCTCGCCCTAACATGAGCAAAGTTGAAGGCCCGATTCTCCTTAGACCGGATGGGGGGAGAGGCCCTACAATGCCCTCATGCGCCCCCACAGCCATGATAGGGACAGGAGGAGAACCTCGCCCTAACATGAGCAAAGTCGAAGGCTCGATTATTTTTAGACCGGATGGGGGGAGAGGCCCTACAACGCCCTTATGTGCCCCCACAGTCATGTTAGGGACAGGAGGAGAACCTCGTCCTAACATGAGCAAAGTTGAATGCCCGATTATTTTTAGACTGGATGGGGGGAGAGGCCCTGCAACACCCATATGTGCCCCCACAGTCCTGTTAGGAACAGGAGGAGAACCTCATCCTAACCTGAGCTGAAATCGACTGCATCAGGAATAGGAGGAGAACCTCGTCCTGACGCCAACTATGATCCGATCATTCAAGACCAGATAAGAAAAAGAAAATCTTCTCGACGGCCCCTCCACACTCCCGTGACCCCGCTAAGAGTAGAGAAAAAATCCTCACTCGAGAAAAGAAAAAAAAAGGAGAGAAGTTAAAAAGGAAAGTGACGAACTACACCAGCGATAAATTACGTCAAAGATACAGGGGACCTCGTCTCAGCGAGGATGGAGATTCTTATCAAAAATCCTCAGTCTCCAAGAGGGCTCTCAACATAGGCCAAGGATAAGACAGCTTCCTCAAGGTGACGAGAAGTTCAGACCCCCGAGCTCGAACTCCGAAAAGAAGCGTCAAACTCAAGTGGCCCCGGACAAATCTGCGGTCATAAACAAAAGGGACAGGTCAATGCGACGACGATTGGGTACCTTCAAACGACATCGATATCGAGCAAGATAAAAATAAAAAGAAGTTCGACGGACAACAATTTAACATGAAGTGCGGATAAGGTAACAAAAAATCTCCTTTTCATTTTGATTTACAAGGTATACGTTACAAAGCCCTGAATGCCAAAGAAAGAAGAACAATACGACAAGATCTGAAAAGAATACATTAGAGACCGCTTCAAGCTTTCGACTTCTCCTTCTAGTTCCATCTTTCTCAGCAGTATTTTCCAGTATGTATGATGAACCCATCGGCTCTCACCCTCCGCCTCGTTCCGCCCCATTGCTGAAACCCTAACCCTAAGGGGAAAAGAGCGGGATAGAACTCAAGGGGCGGCGATGGCGACGACGGCGGCAACGACGACCTGCTTCAAGAAGAACCGAAAGTACCTCGGTGGCTGCGGTAACGTCGGAGGCATTCACCACCACCATATTCTCTCCGATAATTACCATCCCAGGTACTTCGACGAGGTCAGCATGCGCTACTTCCACCGCCCCCGCAACAAGTTCTACTGTTCCGCCGTTAGCGCCGACTGCCTCTGGTCCCTCAACCCCGACGACGTCAAGAAGCCCGCCGCAGCTTATGACAGCAACTCCACCCTCTTGACCGGTGTCGCCCCATTCAACTACTTCAAAATTCTCGGGCAGGATGCACTCACTGGCCAGTTCCGTTATTAAATCCCTGTTGTTAAAGAAATTCTCCCTCGAGTTCCCTTCGAAGCTGTGGGAGCCTTCAGTGGCAGCTCGGTAGCCGCTGAACTTGCGGGCCACCATTTCTCTTCTCCTCCTCTCGATCCGTAGCATCCCCTCGAGACCGACCTCTAGGGCAGAAGCCCCGACGGGAGAACTCCTCAAAAGGGCTCGGAGGACGGAAGGCTCGGCGTCATAAGGGACGTCGACGGCGAGGGCCGCTCGGGCAACTCCTACGTCTGTGCCTGCAGCAAGAAAAAAGAAAGAAGGAAATTCTGAAAGATTGAGAGAAATTGCGAATAAACCCTCGGAAGCTGAACAAACAAAGCAAGAAGAGGAAGGAACAACAGCGATGACAAGAGAGGTTTTGGGACCAACCTAGATTGGCCCGACGTAGGCGGGGAGCCGACGGAGATGGCGAGGATTGATGCAAAGAATGCTTAGGGTCGAAAAGGGCGCTGATGGGCGGCAGAACTCTCAGGTAGAAGAAAGGCGCCGTCTGGACTCTCAGGCGAAATGAAGTCCCTGGAGGGAAGGAGGGGGTTTAAATAGGCAACAGGGCTTGGCACAGTCATGACGGCAGATATCCCTAGGCCGACCAATGCCCGCCATGTGTCCCACTCACCATGGCGTACGGTTGACTGCTGATGGGGCCATTATTGTGTGGCACTTGGGACAGCGCTTCAGCAAAAATTTTGAAAAATCTCTTCGGATCATCCCGATTTGAAAAGACTCCGGCATGCGCGCATTAAATACAAGGATATCTGAGGGCGATCGCACGCAGAATTCAAGGGAGCAACTTCGGCTGTGAAAATTTTTCTATACTTCCTTCATTCGAAACTCGAACTCGGAAGTAGGGGGACTGGTGTTGGGTATAAAATATCCCCCAGCCGAAGTTCGTATCAGAAGTGACCCTCCTGGGACTTTGCCGACGTCCGACCTTAGGCGACATATTTTCGAACCTCTCCGACGGTTGAGCTTCCGCAACATTCTCAAGTTCTGCTGACGGATAGACTCCCACAGCTTCTTCCGCAAGTGTCGACCGGGTTCCCCTGACGGATGAACCCCTACCGCATCTCCCGGACTTCTCCAACGATGAGCTTCTTCCGTCATCTATCAGGCTACTCCAAATGCTCTTGGGATTCTACTGTCGGCCGACCTTCTACAAGGGTCAACCGTTCTCCGGACCTCTTCCAGATTTTTTCCCAACAGGATTCGATCGACTCCAATCCGAATTTCTTCCAGAACTTCATCAGTTCGTCAATGGCTGAACTTTTCCAACAGCAGATCTTCACGACGGACAGACTCCATCCAAATTTCTACAACGGTTGACCACCTTCCGGACTTCGTCCGAGCTCCTACGGGAGCCGGACTCCTTCTCCGAACTCCTACTGCAGGTAGACTTCGTCCGAGCTCCTACGGGAGCCGGACTTCAGTCCTGAGCTCCTATTGTAGGTAGGCCTCATCAGAATTCTGACAAGGGTCGGACTTCGAGCCCCCACCACAAGCGATCTACTCCGAACTTCTACTACAAGTGGTCTACTTCGAACTTCTACTACAAGCGGTCTACTCTGAGCTGCCACAACAAGCGGTCTACTTCAAATTTCTACTATGAGCGGTCCACATCAGATTTCTACTGTAAGCCTCCATCTGAGCTTCTATTGTGAACAAATTTCCTCCAAACTTCTATTGCAGGCAGGCTTCGACCGAGCTTCCTCGACAAATGATCTCCATCCGGACTTCTACGGGAATCGGACTCCGATCGAACTTCTGTAGCAGACAGATTTCGGACGAACTCCTACGACACATGGACTCCAGTAGCCGGACCCCTCCAGCGGGTGAACCTCTCCAGCACCATCCGACATCCACTGCCGGTCGACCTTCTATCGGATTCTGCATGAAACCGAACTTCATCCATAGAAAGTCCCTGACCGAGCTTCTACAGCAGATGACCTTCGCCTGCAGCACTAGCGCCCAAGGCACCCAACGGTAGAATGCTTGCCAGCAACATCCGAGCTCCTCTTAGACAGAGAACCACCTCTCTCCACCAGACACCCCAACCGAGCTTCGATCGACAGGCCTGGACTCCCTGGCAGGCCACAGTAATGGCCACGACTCTACTCCACTTCCTATCATGGATCCCACGCGGCTCCATCATGCTCTGGCGAGTCACAACAACGGACATCACCCCACTCTCCACAATAGGCTCCACGTGGCAGGCCACGGTGATGGCCACGACTCCACTCCACTACTCTCCATAACAAACTCCTCATGGCTCCGAACGGCCCACTACCAGGCGGCTACAGACATCGCTGTCAATCTGTTATGCCCTCCACCTATAAAAAGGGACCCCCAGATACGTTATTCCTTAAGCTCTAATCTCTATCTCAAAACTCTGCTAAAAAATTTTTGTTCGAGCACTCCATTCTTATTGAGACAGAGAACTGACTTGAGCATCGGAGGGTCTTGCCGGAACACCCCCAACTCCGGTTTAGACTTTCTTTGCAGGTCCCGACGGCGACCGCGACTCCCTCGACTCCAGCTTCTCCGACGCCGACGGATTTTTGCACCAACATAGTTTAAATTAAAGGTATTATTTTTATTTATTAAACTATTAAATACTCACTATTATGTTTGTATTTGTACTGTATAATTGTTTAGGTGCATTGGATGGTACTCACGTTAGAGTGCGAGTTTCAGAGAAAGATAAATCTAGATATCGATCGAGAAAGAATGAGATTTATACAAATATACTTGGTGTGTGCTCATAGGATATGTAACTTATTTATGTCTTACCTAGATGGGAGGGTTCAGCACATGATAATAGGATCCTCAAGGATGCCATTTATCATAGAAATGGATTAAAAGTCCCACAAGGTAATTTTAAGTCTTTTATTACTACTACACTTTTCTTGCATGATTAGAATTGATAATTTTTTCTCACTTTACTTTTTGTTTGCTTTGATCAAGTAGGTTATTACTACATGTGCGATGCTGGATACACAAATTCTGAGAGTTTCTTAACTCCATTTAGAAGTCAAAGATATCACCTCAATGAGTGGAGACAAGGTCATGAACCCACTACAGCTGAGAAGCTCTATAATATGAGGCACTCAAAGGCTTGGAATGTAATTGAGAGATGTTTCGGCCTACTAAAGCTAAGATGGGCAATCTTAAGGAGCCATACTTGGTATCCTATTAAGACAATGTATAAGATCATTTCTGTATGTTGCTTGCTGCACAACTATATTAGAAGAGAGATGTTTGTAGATCTTATTGAGGCTATATATAATGAAGAGGAGTAGTCTCATGGCGGTTTCCCACATGAGCATGATGCATATATAGAGCATATTGAGTCATCTGCATCTTAAAATATATTCAGGGCTAATCTTGCAATCCAAATGTTTGTAGAGTGGCAACAAAACAAAATTTGAAGAAACAATTGTCATCGTTATTGTGTTTAATATTTAAGGCTCTTAAACTTTGTATGAACATTATATGTTATATTATCATCCCTTTTTAATACTTTTCTTGCTGTGTTATAATACTTGTTGTATTATGTTATAATCCTGTGTTATGTTAAATCCTTGTTTAATAGCTCTTTTATACTCATTCATGCAATACAACCTAATATGGTAAATTGTGATTATATAATTATAACATATGAGATTGTGAATGTAGATATGAACACCTCAATGCTAGGAGAAATATCAACAAGAAATAAGAGGACAAAGTACATAAGAAAATGGAGTTCTGCAGAGGATGCTAAGCTAGTTGAGTCATTGATTGAGTTGATAACCCAAGAAAGTTGAAAGGCCGACAATGGGACTTTTAGGAGTGGGTATTTATAACAATTGGAAAGGCTGATGGAAGATAAGCTTCCTGGGTGTGGATTGAAAGCAACACCCCATATTGAGTCTCAGGTTAAACTTTTGAAGAAGCAGTATAATGCTATCACAGAGATGTTGGGACCTAACTATAGTGGATTTGGGTGGGATGACATTAACAAGTGTGTGACTTATGAGGAGGATACCTTCAAAGAATGGGTTAAGATAAATTGGTGTTATAAAGTTGTTCATATTTCATTGAAAATTTTTTCTTACTTACTATTTTCCCCCCCTTTTTTTTAATGTAGGGTCATCGAAATGCTCACAGTGTGAGGAACAAGCCTTTCCCTTACTTTGAGGACCTATGTCTTTGGAAGAGATCGTGCTATTGGAATGAGAGCTGAAGCATCTGCAGATGCTGTTGAAGAAATAGAGATTGAGAAGCAATAATTTTCACACATACCACCAGCTATCAATAAGAGCCAAGAAAAGGAAAGCAATTATGCTAGTCAGAGTTTCATGATACATACTCCACAAATGACTGCTAATACTGAAGCTGTAGGTCCAAGTCAGCCAATCAAAACTAAAAAAGCTAGGCATGAGACAATTGAGATAGTGAGAGTTCTTATATGTGAGATGACTAAGGTAGGAAACTTGACGGCAACTGCTGGAGACCATATTGGCAAATTGGCTTCATGTTTTAAACATAAGTCTGAGGCTGTAGATAGAAGAATGGCAGTGGTATCCGAGGTGATGAAGGTGCAGGATCTTTTTCAAGCCGAGATTCTTAGGGGGGTAAAAAAAATTGCTATGGATCCACTGGAGATTGATTACTTTTTTAGTCTTCCAGAGGATTATATACGGGCATATGTTCTAACCCCTTGCTTGCCTGACTTTCAAAGTGAAATATAGCCAAGTTGTTGTGGGCCTTGTGTATCTGTTTTGAATGTTATATATTGGATACCTTTTTAGTGTAGGCCTTATTAATAACAGTGTATGTAAACACTACTTTTGAATCAACTATAAGTTTATGTTTTGGATGCTAATTTTTGTTTCTTATTTCACATGATGCAAGCCGGTTACTTTTATGGATTTGGATGGTTATTTATATAGATACTAATTATTATAGCAAAATGATCTACTTTATTTAATTAAGATGGATCTATCTTAGGCTCTTGGCCGAAATTGATCTGTTTCAGTTGAAATGGATAGATTTTGCTGAAATAGTCAAGTTTTACCAAAACTCATAGCCTTGTTTGAAAGTAGCATTGGTATTTGGATGTGGCAGATCATTATAGATCTGATGTCCCTTGGACTTTTATTTCAAATGTTATAATTTGGTTGGTGTCAGCAAATTTTTTATCTAGGAAGTTTGTTTATATTTACCTGTTATCTCATCAGGCCTAGATGGACCAAATGACAAACAACTTGAAACCCACATATCTTAGTATAGCTATTGGTACACTGAACAAAACAATAAAACAGTAACAGTTTGATATATTAGACTTTTGCAATCAAAGAACATTTTGATCATTTACATATTGGTATACATATCAATCAGTAAATATCTTGTGTTACAATATGCTAACAACCAACAACTTTAATGATGGTTTTAGTAGTTAGATTAATAAGATGAAAAAATTATGTAAAATAAGATGAAAAGATTGATTTTCTTGAGATAAATATCATGATTGCATTTAAACAAGTAGTTAGATTAGAAATCTATGCATAGCATCCAAGATTAATTATTATAAATTAAAAATAATAATGATGATGATAATTTTATAAATATATAATTATGGAGCATATAAATTCTCAAAAATACTATTTAAATATTATCCTTATAAGTATTAATATAATTTTATATAAATTTTATCCTAATATTTATATTAATATAAATAATATAATATTTATAATATATTAATATTATTTTAATATTTATACTAATTTAATATTTTTATTAATACTAATATGGCATATATATATTAATATTCATACTAATATAATACTATATCTAATATTATATTATATCTCTTTTAATAATATTTAGATATTAGTATTATTTAAATATAATATTAATACATATATTAGTATTATATCAATGTAATAAATTATTATTATATAAATATTATAATATATTAATATTATATTTATATAAATATAAATATAATATTATTATTTATATATAGTTTGAGAGCAAAAATATATGGTTTTATATTTATTAAAAGTATAATAAGTATTTTATATATTTTTTTCAATAAGATGGATGTTTAACCAAATATAAGCCACTATAGAATAAGTCACTTCCCATGACTAACCAAACATACCAAAATTATATTCTTGAAAAGTAACTTCCTAGAACATCAGTTCTTAGGAAGTAACTTTCTATAAAGAAAAGTTCTTCCTGTAAACCAAATAAGTCCTTAGTTTTCTAAGCAAGATAGAGATCGCTTGCCATCTCCCAGGTAGATTTACAGAATCGAGAAATTTAAATGGGAATGGATTCAGATTTCTTCTCTTCCTCCAACAGATTGGTGCATTAAGTTGGAGTAAGGCTTTTCGAGCTAAAAAAGCTTGAGAGAATTAAAAAAGATCATACATGATTTATGTCACAAATTGACATAAAAAGTATCAATTAATATCTAAATTATCTAACTTTATTAGGAAATTGATACTTGTTATTATATTTTGTAGAAGAAGAGGTCATCAAAAGAAAGAACAAGGAAAGAGGATTTCAACAGCGTAAATTTTATGCAAAACGGAGTTAAATTGACCCAGAAATTGAAGAATGAAGAAAGAAGACTCAATTGGGTCAAACCCGAGTCAAATCAGGTCAAAATTGGTCAAAAATCATCTGATTTGGTGATCTGATTAGCCGCTTGGTCCACAGCAACAGGCGCCTGGACCATGGACCCATCGGCGCACCATAAACCAGCCAATCAGCGAGTCTCGGCTCACCGCAACGCATCGCGAGCTCGATCCACGCACGCGGTCCAGGGCTCATGAGGAGAGAGAAGAAGGTCCGAAGGACAACCTGGTAACTTCACATCACTCGATGGTCCGATCTTCTCTGATCAAGATCCAACGCTCCACATTTTTGCACCATCGGACGGCCACCATTGCAGCCGGTCAAGATCCAACCATAATCAAGGCAATTGCAAGAATCAATAAATACTAGGACAACACGGGATCCTTCTGCAGTGCGATCCAATGGATGAAATCTTCCAGCGCCTTGATCAGACGGTCCGCGATGCATCCGACCTGATCCCATCTCTGCAACGCGATCCAACGACAGTGCTTCACCCAGATCGTGATCCGACGGCCCAGAATCGCTTCCGGCTTGATTTATTAGATGAATTGGGTCCTTTAGATGAAGATCGGACGGCTGAAATAATTTTTAGGGTTTCTTGATGGATTTAAGTGCTTTTTGAGCGAGATTTGAGCCCCTAAACCCCCATAACAGCTCTCTAAAACCTCTTAGTCCCACATCTAAAGTTTTAAAAATCTTATAACCCCCAAATGCCTATAAAAAGCCCCCAAAGGCCCTTGTTTTAATGATTCTTGCCTTCCGATCAAGCTTGTAACCCTAGATAGCGGGGTTTTTAGCTTTCTTCTCAAGCCTCGAGCTTTGAGATTTTTGTAATAAATTTTTTTTATAAAATCTTATTTTTATATAATTTTATCTCTTTACATTATGCAATTTATTTTTCTTGCAATTAGGATAGTTTAATTTATGCAATTTAATTTTATGCAATTAGGTTAGTTTAAATTATGCAGTTTAAATTTATGCAATTAGGATAGTTTAATTTATAAAATTAGGGTAGTTTATTTTTTTGCATTTAAATTTTGCAAGTAGATTTAGATCATGTCTAGCTAAGCATCCCTTCTAGGGTTTGCGATGAAGCTAGATCATGAGTAGAGGTTTTACATAGGGTTCTTTCTTTTTCTTAGAGTTTTTTTTTCTTCCTCTTTTGCCAAGAATTTTTGATGAACTACAGTTGGGTCAGAGTCCTTTCATAGTTCATGCTTGATTCAATGTATAGGAGGAGAAAACCCTAAGGGATCCTAGTTACTACTCCCCTGTAAAGAATCTTGATGGGTTATCGTTGGGCCTTAGTCCCTTCATAATCTATGCTTGGGAAAGACAAGAGGAGTAGTCGTTAGGATCAATAAGAAAAATTTTAGGTAGAATTTTCTAATCTAGATCTAGTGGATTCAAAAACCCTAGATCCTTAGTCTTATTGTCTTTAGCAAACAACTTTCGATTTTTGATTTTCGTTAAAGCTTGCTTGAGCATAGATTTGAAAATTATTTTTAAATCAAGTCTATGTGGGATCGACCCGTACTCGCTGGTCGTGCTACTCTGCACACTGTGCGCTTGCGATTTTATTTATAAATTTTAAGATTTGCACATCAAGTTTTTGGCACCGTTGCCGGAGATTTGGCATTTTAAATTATTTTCAAATATTTGTTCTTCATGCTTTATAACTCTCTTTCTTTTTCCTTTAGGTTTCTAGATTTAGTTGGTGATTGCTGGAAAACTCAGGTACGCTTCTAATTTCTCTTTTATTATTTTTAGTTAATTACTTTTCCTTTTAGACCTAATCATTTGAATTTACTTAATCACAAAATAAAAAAAAAAAAATAAAAGACATTTCATAATCGTGAAGAAAATATCAAAATAAAAAAAAAATTCTAAATTAAAATCTTTTACATTCTTGGTCATCTTGTTTATTTGCATTTGTATTTTCATAATTAATCTAAGAGCATCAACCCATTAACAAGATAAGGTGGGGATTTTATTACCCTTCCTTAGCCCAAAAACCATCTCCATCATATTGCATTACCTAGACCTTTAATCTTAAAATCAATTAGACGTCAACCTTAAGGAATTCGAGCTCAATAGGACAAGGAACCCTAAGAGTTCTACCAAGTTTGAGTTGTTTGATTAGTTGGTGTCTAGGCAAGTCTCTGAGGGTGGTTTGTTAAATTGGTTCAGTTGCTGGCCTGGCCAACTCGTTTGGTGTCTAGAAAGGCAACGATGAGTGAACCTCCCACCTCTTATACTTACCTGGCTAACTAGATGATCAATCTCCACTTGGAAGGTTTGAAGGGTCATCTTGGAACAGTTAGGAGCTGTCTAGATTTAGGTTAACCCTAGGATAGATTGAGTTTAATTTATTGTTTCACTTGTTTGAAAAATAAAAAAAAAATTATTAAAATTTAAATTAATTTGGTTACTTTTCTTTAGATTTAGGACTTCTTAGGATCTTTTCTTTAGAACTTTTTCTCTTTTCTTTCTTTTTCTTATGCATAAAAATTTTATAAAAAAAAATTTTGTATAAACATCGAGAATCGTACACCTCGTGTGTGGAGAAGAGTGTCGGGTCGTCTAGTTAGAATTGAGTCAATTTTTGTTGTTTCAATGGCTGAACCAATCCAACCCATGACCCTTAAGGATTTGTGTTATCCAGTTGGCTCCATCCAACCATCTTGTATCAGGTTGCCACAACCCACAGCTAACAATTTTGAAATCAAACCTCAAATCATAAATATGCTTCCAAAATTCACAGGATTAGAGGATGCTTATATATTTATTAGAGAATTTGAGGAGGTATGTGCAACCATGAAACTGTAATTAACAGAGGATGAGGTCAAACTTAGATTAATCAACTTTGCCCTTAAGGATAATGCTAAGAAGTGGCTTTATAGTCTGCCAAACCATTCTGTCACAACCTGGGAGGGCTTTGTGGGAATATTTTTGAAAAAGTATTTCCTCCATCATAAAACAGCTAGGATTAGGAATGAAATAAATCAATTTTACCAACTAGCTGGTGAATCATTTTGGAAGTACTTTGATCGTTTCAAGAATCTTTTGACCCAATGCCCACACCATGGAATAGAAACTTGGAGACTATGCCAGATCATCTATGAGGGGTTAGATTCAAACTCAAGAATCATGCTAGAGTCCATGTGCCAAGACCAATTTATGGACAAAGAAACTACTGAAGCTTGGCAATTCTTAAAAGACCTAGCCGAGAAAAATTTACAGTGGGAAACAATTAGGGAACCTGATAAAGCTACACCTTCAAGAGGAGGAATACATCAAATTCAACCAACCCTAGCATCAGAGGCCAAGATTGCAACCTTAACACGTAGATTGGAAGCCTTAGAATTATAGAGACCAGCCAATGTAAATCAAATATCTGCACCCATGTGTAAAGGGTGCAATGCACCAGACCATGTCTTAGAAGAATGTTCCTACTCGAATGAGTGTGCATAGGTGAATGCCACCTATCAAGGACCATTGAACAATCCTTATGCACCCACATATAACCCAGGTTGGAGGAATCACCCGAATTTCTCATGGTCCCAGAATCCTAATGTAGGCAATCCAAATTTCAATCAGCAAAATCTAAGGTCCAACCCAGTGATGAACAACCCGCCAGGCTTCTATGATAATGACAAAAAAATTACCTCTTTAGAGAAAAGCCTAGAAGCCATGATGAAGACACATACCAGCTTTATGCAAACCACGGGTCAATTCATAAATAATAACACCCAAGCTATAGCCCGTCTGGAAATGTAAGTAAGTCAGCTGGCTTTGACCATTAATGAACGAGAACATGGTAGGTTACCTAGCCAACCTGAGCCAAATCCTAGGAACCAAAATGGTCCACGACCCCAACAAGGAAATCAAGTTAATGGTGTAAATGCCATTCATACCTTAAGATCGAAAAAATAAATAGACAATAAGGTAGTTGTACTTGATGATATAGAGGACTCATCTGCTGAGTCACCTTCTAAAACTACTACCTTTCAACCTCAAGCACCAGAAACTGAAAATTCACCTAGTCCAGTACTTAAAAGTCCTAGAGCTCCTTTTCTAAACAGACTAAAATCCAATAAATCTGAACATTTAGACAAAATTTTAGAGGTATTTAAACAAGTCCAAGTTAATATTCCTCTTTTAGATATAATCCATCAGGTTCCAACTTATGCCAAATTTTTAAAAGATCTTTGCACTAGGAAAAGGACCACTAATGTACCAAAGAAAGTATTTTTGGCTGCAAGTGTCAGTTCATACCTATCTAGCCATGTGCCAATTAAATATAAGGACCCTGGAGCTCCAACAATTTCTTGTATTATTGGAGAAACCAATATAAAAAAGGCCTTGCTAGATCTAGGATCTAGTGTGAATATCCTTCCATATTCGATGTATGAGCAACTAGGATTAGAAAAACTTCAACCTACTGGGATCACATTACAGTTAGCCGATAGATCTCTCAGGATCCCTAAGGGAATGGTCGAGGATGTTCTGATAAAGGTTAAAAATTTTATTTTCCCTGTAGATTTTATTGTTTTAGAGACTGAGCCAGTTGCGAATCCTAAAGGACATATACCTGTCATTTTAGGAAGACCATTCTTAGCTACGGCCAATGCTGAAATCAATTGTCGAAATGGTCTAATGAAGTTATCCTTTGGGAATATGACCATTGAGCTTAATGTTTTTAACTTAGAATAGGAATCCTCTTCTCATGATGATGTCAATGTAGTCCAAGATGGTATTTATGAATCCATTGACATTAGTGATGATGAAGTCGACCTAGAGTCTAACCCCTGGTTAATCCATGAGTCTGAGGATGTCAATGAAATACTTAAAGAAAATCAGATTAATCAGGAATCGACACTTCCTACTGAACCAATCATTGAGATGGTGAAATCATCACCTAAACCATCGATAGAGGAAGCACCCATTTTAGAACTGAAACCCCTCCTAGAACATCTCAAGTATGCATATCTAGGACCCAAAGAAACTTTGCCTGTAATTATTGCATCAGACCTAGATCCCAAGCAAGAGGAGGAGTTGGTGTCAGTTCTAAAAGCAAATCAAGAAGCAATAGGTTGGACCATAGCAGATATCAAAGGAATAAGCCCTTCTATAGTTCAACATAGAATATACTTAGAGGAAGAGGCTAAACCAACAAGAGAAGCCCAAAGAAGGCTTAATCCAGCTATGAAGGATGTAGTTAAAAAGGAGATTCTGAAACTCCTAGATAGTAGAATAATTTATCCTATTTCTGATAGCTCTTGGGTAAGCCCAGTTCAAGTAGTACCCAAGAAATCTGGGGTAACAGTGGTCCAAAATGATGTAAACGAACTTATCCCAACTAGGACCCAAACGGGATGGAGAGTCTGTATAGACTATAGAAAGTTGAATGCTGCGACAAGGAAAGATCACTTTTCTTTGCCATTTATTGATCAAATGTTGGAAAGACTAGCCGGACAAGAGTTTTACTGTTTTCTTGATGGATACTCCGGTTACAACCAGATCCCCATAGCCGCTGAATATCAAGAAAAGACTACATTCACCTGTCCATTTGATACTTTTGCCTATAGATGAATGCCCTTTGGACTATGTAATGCACCGGCAACCTTCCAGAGATGCATGATCAGCATGTTTTCAGATATGATAGAACGATTTCTAAAAATTTTTATAGATGACTTTTCTGTTTTTGGCCTAACCTTCTCCGAGTGTCTGAATCACCTGCAATTAGTTCTAGAACGATGTAAGGAGAAGCACTTAGTTCTCAACTGAGAAAAATGTCAGTTTATGATCAAACAGGGAATAGTTCTTGGCCATGTCATTTCTAAAAAGGAAATTGAAGTAGACAAGGCCAAAATAGATCTAATTATAAGTCTTCCACCACCTAAATCTGTGAAAAAAATACGTTCATTTTTAGATCATGCTGGATTCTATAGAAGGTTTATTGCCAACTTTAGCAAAGTAGCACGTCCACTGACTAATCTTTTGGCAAAGGATACCAAATTTGAATTTACTCATGAGTGCTTGGAATCTTTTGAATTTCTAAAAAAAGCACTTGTATCAGCTCCAATCATTCATCCTCCTGTCTGGTCTGAACCATTTGAATTAATGTGTGATGCGTCCGATCATATTGTGGGCGCAATCTTAGGTCAACGGATAAATAAGCTGCCTAGAGTGATATATTATGCAAGTAAAACCTTAAATGATGCACAGTTTAGCTACACCACAACTGAGAAGGAGTTCCTTGCCGTTGTCTTTGCTTTAGAGAAATTTAGATCTTATTTGGTTGGGACCCACACCATTGTTTACACCGATCACTCAGCCATTAGACATCTCTTAGCAAAGAAGGATGCCAAGGCACGCTTAATCAGATGAATTTTGCTCCTTCAAGAATTTGACCTAGAAATTAGGGACAAGAAAGGCACTGAGAATGTTGTAGCAGATCATTTATCCCGAATTCCAGTCGCACCATCTAGTGAACCACCCATCAATGAATCTTTCCCAGATGAGCAACTCATGTCTGTGTCTACTGAACCTTGGTTTGCTGATATTGTAAATTATTTAGCCATAGGTAAGATACCTTCTCATTGGACTAAGCAGGATAAATATAAATTCTTTGCCCAAGTGAAGTATTTCATTTGGGATGATCCTTATCTTTTTAAACAATGTCCTGATCAAATTATTAGAAGGTGTATCCCAGATAATGAAGTCATGAATATTTTATCTTTTTGTCATGATCAAGCATGTGGGGGTCACTTTGCGTCTAAAAAAACTGCTGCTAAAGTTCTCCAATGTGGTTTTTATTGGCCCAATTTATTTAAGGATGCTCATGAATATTGTAAAAGTTGTGCTCAATGTCAGAAAATGGGTCGAATCACCAAGCGACACATGATGCCACTCAACCCAATCTTGGTAGTTGAAGTTTTTGATGTTTGGGGGATCGATTTCATGGGACCATTTCCAAATTCTTTTGGAAATGAATATATTCTAGTAGCAGTTGATTATGTTTCAAAATGGATAGAAGCAATTGCATGTAGAACATCCGATAGCAAAATGGTCATTAAGTTTCTTAAAGAAAATATTCTCTCCCGTTTCAGTATTCCTAGGGCAATCATTAGTGATCGGGGAACCCATTTTTGTAACCGACCTTTTGCAACATTGATGAAAAAGTATAATGTCACCCACAAATTGGCCACATCATATCATCCTCAAACTAGTTGGCAAGTTAAAGTGTCAAACCGATAAATCAAATAGATCTTGGAAAAAACTGTTAGTGCCAATAGAAAGGATTGGTCTTTGAAATTAATTGATGCACTTTGGACATACCGAACTGCTTTCAAGACCAATCTAGGAATGTCTCCTTATAGGATTGTGTTTGGTAAACCATGTCACTTGCCTATTGAGATAGAACACAAAGCTATGTGGGCCATCAAACAACTAAATACAAATTTGAACGATGCTGGAAACCATAGGAAGCTTCAGTTGAATGAATTAGAAGAACTTAGAAATGAAGCCTATGAAAATGCAAGGATATACAAGGAACGAACCAAAGTATTTCATGATCAATCAATTATGAGAAAAACTTTCAATATCGGACAAAAGGTGCTCTTATATAACTCTAGATTACATCTGTTTTCAGAAAAGCTTAGGTCTAGATGGACATGACCATTTTTAGTAAAGGAAGTCTTTTCACACAGAGCTGTTGAGGTAGAAAACCCAAGTAATGGTGTTATCTTTAAAGTTAATGGTCAACGATTAAAACCATTCTTGGAATTACCTATCGAGACTGTTGAAGATGCCATGGTTCTTTATGAACCAACTTATTCTGATTAAATTACTTCGAGGTTTGGTCTGGCTGAAGACATAAAACTTAGCACTTCTGGGAGGCAACCCAGCTTATTTAATTTCTAATATTTTTTTTATTTTCAGTTTGCTTAAGACAAATAAATTAGATAAACTCCATTGGGGACAATGTCGGTCAAGTTGGAGGGAGAGCTTGAACAAAATCAGGTGTTATCATTTCTTTTTCCTTCCACTATGAGTTATTTCTTGCATTTAATATATTAAAATTTTTTTTTTTGAAATAAATTAATCTAGAAAAGAAATAAGAGTAAGTTAGAAAGTATTTGCTAATAAATGTAGTGAGTCACGGAGAAGATTAGCTGGTTAGACTCTTGGTGGCCTAGGTCATTTAAAGACTATTAGCACTTCCAATTGCACATGCACACTAACAAGGTAAAGTAGGTGTTAATTGTAAGGCCAATTAAGGATTTGAGTATTATTTAAATTAGATAATTTTCTCTACACCCCAATTGAAGAAATTTGAATTTAAGAAAAGAGCTACCTGCCTGAAATAAAATGCAAAACACAGAGTAAATGTGGATTTTCCTAAGCCTAGTAACCGGGTCTCTTCACCTAAGTCAAGTGTTGAGATTCGCATCAAACGGTGGTGGGAAGGCCAGGATGCTCAGCAAAAAAAAAAAAAAAAAAACAGTGTGAAAGCTACCTTAGTTCTTTGTTTAATCTGGGGTGTATAGAAAATTAATCGAACTAAGTTATGAAAAATGATACAATTGGCCTGTACAAGTTAATACTGAAATTCTAAGTTAGTTATCACTCACACAAGTGCTATAAAACTTTAAGTGTACTCTAAGAAAGCTCCTAAGTAGACTGACTACCGATTCTAATTCGAAGCTCATTACTTAGTAATACTAGAAGACTTCTTGAATTTTGATCTTAAATTAATTTGCAAAAGAAGGATCTTTTTGGAATATGATCTTATTTTGGTACATTGCTAAGGGACTAGCAATGATTAAGTTGGAGGGTGTGATTTATGTCACAAATTGACATAAAAAGTATCAATTAATATCTAAATTATCTAACTTTATTAGAAAATTGATATTTGTTATTATATTTTGCAAAAAAAGAGATCATCAATAGAAAGAATAAGGAAAGAGGATTCCAACGGCATAAATATTATGCAAAACGGAGTTAAATTGATCCAGGAATTGAAGAATGAAGAAAGAAGACTCAATTGGGTCAAACCCGAGTCAAATCAGATCAAAATTGGTCAAAAATCAACTGATTTGGTGATCTGGTTAGCCGCCTGGTCCACAGCAATAGGTGCCTGGACCATGGACCCATCGACATACCATAAATCAGCCAATCAGCGAGTCTCGGCTCACCGCAACGCATCGCGAGCCCGATCCACGCGCGCGGTCCAGGGCTCATGAGGAGAGAGAAGAAGGTCCGAAGGGCAACCTGGTAACTTCACATCACTCGATGGTCCGATCTTCTCTGATCAAGATCCAACGCTCCACAATTTTACACCATCGGACGGCCACCATCGCAGTCGGTCAAGATCCAACCGTAATCAAGGCAATTACAAGAATCAATAAACACTAGGACAACACAGGATCCTTTTGCAGCGCGATCCAACGGACGACATCTTCCAGCACCTTGATCGGACGGTCTGCGATGCATCCGACCTGATCCCATCTCTGCAGTGCGATCCAACGACAGCGCTTCACCCAGATCGTGATCCGACTGCCCAGAATCTCTTCCGACTTGATTTATTAGATGAATTGGGTCCTTTAGATGAAGATCGAATGACTGAAACAATTTCTAAGGTTTCTTGATGGATTTAAGTACTTTTTGAGCAAGATTTGAGCCCCTAAACCCCCCTAACAGCCCTCTAAAACCTCTTAGTCCCACATCTAAAGTTTTGAAAACCTTATAACCCCCAAATGCCTATAAAAAGCTTCCAAAGGCCCTTGTTTTAATGATTCTTGCCTTCCGATCAAGCTTGTAACCCTAGATAGTGGGGTTTTTAGCTTTCTTCTCAAGCCTCGAGCTTTGAAGTTTTTGTAATAATTTTTTTTTTATAAAATCTTATTTTTATGCAATTTTATCTCTTTACATTATGCAATTTATTTTTCTTGCAATTAGGATAGTTTAATTTATGCAATTTAATTTTATGCAATTAGGTTAGTTTAAATTATGCAGTTTAAATTTATGCAATTAGGATAGTTTAATTTATAAAATTAGGGTAGTTTATTTTTCTGTATTTAAATTTTGCAAGTAGATTTAGATCATGTCTAGCTAAGCATCCCTTCTAGGGTTTGCGATGAAGCTAGATCATGAGTAGGGGTTTTACATAGGGTTCTTTCTTTTTCTTAGGATTTCTTTTTCTTCCTCTTTTGCCAAGAATTTTTGATGAACTACAGTTGGGTCAGAGTCCCTTCATAGTTCATGCTTGATTCAATGCATAGGAGGAGAAAACCCTAAGGGATCCTAGTTACTACTCCCCTGTAAAGAATCTTGATGGGTTATCGTTGGGCCTTAGTCCCTTCATAATCTATGCTTGGGAAAGACAAGAGGAGTAGTCGTTAGGATCAATAAGAAAAATTCTAGGTAGAATTCCCTAATCTAGATCTAGTGGATTCAAAAACCCTAGATCCTTAGTCTTATTGTCTTTAGCAAACAACTTTCGATTTTCGTTAAAGCTCGCTTGAGCATAGATTTGAAAATTATTTTTAAATCAAGTCTCTATGGGATCGACCCGTACTCGCTGGTTGTGCTACTCTGCACACTGTGTGCTTGCGGTTTTATTTACAAATTTTAAGATTTGCACATCAATACACTGATGAAAAAAGAATGTATAAGTGCAAACAATAATCATATGGGGTGGACAGAGATAATAATATAGGATAGATTTTCTATTTTATCTTAAAAATTTAACATTCATCCTATTACTGAAGTTGTCACTATTATGATTGTTGGGTATAAAATACCCCCCAACCGAAGTTCGTACCAGGAGTGACCCTCCCGGGACTTTGCTGACGTCCAACCTTGGGCGACATCTTTCCAAACCTCTCCGATGACCGAGCTTCCGCAATATTTCCAAGTTCTGTCGATGGATAAACTCCCACAGCTTCTTCCACAAGTATCGACCGGATTCCCCCAACGGACGAACTCCTGTCGCATCTCCCGGGCTTCTCCAGCGATAAGCTTCTTCGGTCGTCCATCAGGCTGCTCCAAGTGCTCTCTGGATTCTACTATCGGCCGACCTCCTACAAGGGTCAACCGCTCCTCGGACCTCTTCCAGATCTTTTCCAACAGGATTCGATTAACTCCAATCCGAATTTCTTCTAGAACTTCGTCAGTGGCCAAACTTTCCCAACAGTAGATCTCCACAACGGGCGGACTCCATCCAAGTTTCTACGGTGGTCGACCACCTTTTGGATTTTATCCGAGCTCCTACGGGAGCCAGACTTCAGTCCTGAGCTCCTATTGCAGGTAGACCTCATCCGAATTCTTACAAGGGTCGGGCTCCGAGCCCCCACCACAAGCGGTCTACTCCGAGCTTCTACTACAAGCGATCCACTCCGAGCTACCACTACAAGTGGTCTACTTTGAATTTCTACTATGAGCGGTCCACGTCGGATTTCTACTGTAAGCCTCCACCTAAGCTTTTATTGTGAACAAATTCCTTCCGAACTTCTATTGCAGGCAGGCTTCGGTCGAGCTTCCTCAACAAATGATCTCCATCTAGACTTCTACGGGAACCAGACTCCGATTGAACTTCTGTAGCAGACAGATTTCGGACGAACTCCTACGACACACGGGCTCCAGCAGCCGGACCCCTCCAGCGGGTGAACCTCTCCAGCGACATCCGACATCCACTGCTGGTCGATCTTCTATCGGATTCTGCATGAAACCGAACTTCATCCACAGAAAGCCCCTGACCGAGCTTCTACAGCAGATGACCTTCGCTCGTAGTACTACCGCCCAGGGCACCCAACGGTGGAAGGCTCGCCAGCAACATCTGAGCTCTTCTTAGACGGAGAGCTACCCCTCTCCACCAGACCCCCCAACCGAGCTTCGACCGACGGGCCTGGACTCCCTGGCAGACCATAGTAATGGCCATGACTCTGCTCCACTTCCTGTAACGGATCCCACGCAGCTCCATCATGCTCTGGCACATCATGACAACAGACATCACTCCACTCTTCACAACAGGCTCCACATGGCAGGCCACGACGATGGCCACGACTCCACTCCACTACTCTCCGTAACAAACTCCTCATGGCCCCGAACAGCCCACTACCAGGCGGTTACAGATGTCGCTGTCAATCTGTTACGCCCTCCGCCTATAAAAAGGGGACCCCCAGATACGTTATTCTCTAAGCTCTAATCTCTATCTCAAAACTCTGCTAAAATTTTTGATCGAGCACTCCATTCTTGTTGAGGCAGAGAACTGACTTGAGTGTCGGAGGGTCTTGCCGGAGCACTCCCAACTCTGATTTAGACTTCTTTTGCAGGTCCCGATGGCGATCGTGACTCCCTCGACTCCAGCTTCTCTGACGTCGGTGGATTTTTGTACCAACAGGATTGGCGCTAGAGGAAGGGGCCTGTGTCTTCGCAGTACCCTTGTTCTTAAAGGAGCGCTCAACGGGACCACCTCCGGTCATCTTCTCCAACATCTCCTCCTCCGGTTGCCTGCCTGATCTCCACCTGATGCCTCCCCGAAGGGCATCCATCAAGTGGTCAACGGCCTCTGCGGCCAGATCTTAGCAGGCTCCGCAAGCCCCAGCCTCATCTTTGGTTTCCCAGGCTCCTCTTCCTCCGACGATGGCAGTCAGCATGGAGCAGTTTGACCTGCTGGTTCAGCAGGTCAGAGGCCTCACTGAAGTAGTGCAGGCCATGCAGCAATCGCAGGCATCGGTGCGGCTGGAAAGAGCATCGTCGGAGTTCCAAAATCTGACGATCGAGCGGGCCACATAGGCCAGCTGCCCTATCTTTCCCAGAAAAGAAAAATAGAAGGCATAGAGTCCTCCATCCGATCATGATTCAACCCCCGGAGAGTCCCTGCCTCTGCTCCACGAGAAGACCCTCGAGGCCCGCAATCGAGAGGACCTCCTGGATCAGAGATTCCAGGAGATGAATCGATGAATCGAAGAGCTCCGCCATGCTCCCACTGCTTATGGTGAGGACATCTGTGCTGACCCTCCTTTCTCTCAAATGATCATGCAGGAACCAATCCCGCCGAACTTCAAGCTCCCCCAATTCGAGAGCTACGACGGGACCTCAGACCCGGTCGACCACCTGGAGGCATTCCGAACCATGATGCTGCTCCATGGCACGCCAGACGCCATCTTGTGTCGAGCTTTCCCGTCTACCTTGAAGGGAGCAGTAAGGAACTGGTACTCGACACTGAAGCCGGGTATAATTTTCTCCTTTAACCAGATGAGTCACCAGTTCGTGGCTCATTTCGTCAGCAGCCGGCATCCCCGACGAGGTTCGGAGTCCCTCATTAACATCAAGCAAAAGGAGGGAGAATCCATCCGAGCTTACGTCAACCGCTTCAACGCCGCCACCTTGAAGGTCCAGAACCTAGACCAATCGGTTGCAATGGCCGCCTTAAAGAGCGGCCTTCAAAAGAATGACCTCCTCTTCTCCCTAGAAAAGAAGTATCCTAGAGACTTTGCTGATCTGCTGGCTCAGGCCGAAGGATATGCCCGAGTGGAGGAAGCCTTCAAGCTGAAGGATGAGGAGGTCATGAAGGAGCGGCAGGCGGGCGACTCCAGCAGGCCCGCAGCTGAAAGAGGGCCGAGTGGGCTCAGCCACGTTCTCAGACTCCTCCCGAGCACAAGCGCGCCCAGACTCCTCCCTGAGGATGCAGGCAGAGAAGCCCAGACCGCTGAGATCGACGGGGCTCTCCCCCAAGAAGATTCTGCAGCTACACCCCCCTTAATGCATCGAAAACCCAGGTACTGATGGAGGTCAGGAAGCAGCTCCCAAGGCTGAAAAGGATGCACACACACCCCGAGAAGCATAATCCTAACAAGTTCTGCCTCTACCATCGCGACCACGATCACGACACAGAGGAATGCATCCAACTCTGAGACGAGATCGAGGAGCTCATCAGACAAGGTCGGCTCGACAGGTTCATTCGACGCCGGCCTGAGGGTAGAGAGGATCGGCCAAGGGCCCTGCCGCAACCTAAGCCACCGAGGAGGGAAGAGCAGCCCGGAGATCGACCTCCAATCGGGATTATCAACTCTACCTCTGGAGGACCTCGACGGGGTGCAGACCTTCTACGACCATAGGATTTGAAAAATCAGTAAATGTATTACTAACGACTTTGCTTTAAATCAAGATTCCTTTCAGATTCATATATCTTTCCCTTTCGACATGGACTCGTAATGATAGGGGATAACCCCTTCAGACAATAAAAATAAAGCCATGTTAGGAACATGAGGAGAACCTCATCCTAACATGAGAAAAGTTGGAAGTCTGATTATTTTAAGACCGGACGGGGGGAGAGGCCCATATAACGGCCCTTACGTGCCCCCACGGCCTTGTTAGGAATAGGAGGAGAACCTCGCCCTAACATGAGCAAAGTCGAAGGTCCGGTTCTCCTTAGATCGGATGGCGGGAGAGACCCTACAACGCCCTTATGTGCCCCCACAGCCATGTTAGGGATAGGAGGAGAACGTCGCCCTAACATGAGCAAAGTCGAAGGCCCGGTTCTCCTTAGATCGGATGGGGGGAGAGGCCCTACAACGCCCTCATGCGCCCCCACAGCCATGATAGGGACAGGAGGAGAACCTCGCCCTAACATGAGCAAAGTCGAAGGTCCGATTCTCCTTAGATCGGATGGGGGAGAGGCCCTACAACGTCCTTATGTGCCCCCACAGCCATGTTAGGGATAGGAGGAGAACCTCACCCTAACATGAGCAAAGTCGAAGGCTCGGTTACTTTTAGACCGGATGGGGGGAGAGGCCCTGCAACGGCCATATGTGCCCCCACAGCCCTGTTAGGAACAGGAGGAGAACCTCGTCCTAACCTGAGCTGAAATCGACTACATCAGGAATAGGAGGAGAATCTCGTCCTGACACCAACTAAGATCCGGTCGTTCAAGACCTGATAAGAAAAAAGAGAACCTTCTCGACGGCCCCTCTACACTCCCGCGACCCTGCAAAGAGTTGGGGAGAACCATTACTTAAAAAGAGGAGGGAGATGCGAAGGAAAAGCGACGGACTACACCAGTAAAAAATGGAAGCCAAACTATACCAAAGACACAAAGCACCTCGCCTCAATGAAGAAGGAGACCCCCCATTAAAAACCCTCAGTCTCTAAGAGGGAGCTCAACACAGGCCAAGGACAGTTCGACTTCCTCAAGGCAACTCAAACGGACCAAAAAAAAAAAAAAAAAAAAAAAAGAAAGAGAAAGAGAGACCTACGGTCATGAATGAAAAGGCAAATCAACACGACAACGGCTAGAAATCTTCAGACGATGTCGACGTCGAACAAGTCAAAAGACAAAAGAAATTCGATAACGATGACCTAATACAAGAATGAACAAGGTAATGAAAAATTTTCTTTTCATTTCATTAGCAAAATATGCTTTACAGAGCCTAGAAGACCAAAAAAGAAAAATGACAAGAATGGAAAAAGAGGACATATAGAAGGACAGAAGGCAAAAAGAGCCCTAAGGGAGCTCGACCTCTTCCGACTTCGAACTTTCGATTTCGACCCCCATCAGGGAGTGCCTTAAGCTTTCGACTTCTTCTTCCAATTCTTTCTTCCTTATCAGCATCTCCAGATACATCCGATGAAACTGTTGGCTTTCGTTCTCCGCCTCTCGGAGCCTTTTTCTCAGGACCTCAGACTCTGCCTCTGCGTCCTTGATCGCCTGCTGCTCGTATGTCAGCTGGATCTTCAACTACTGCAGCTCGGTCCTCCCCTCACCAAGGGCGACGGATAGCTCTTCTATGGTTTTTCTCAGGGATCGGAGTTCGTCGGGGTCTCGAACAGGGGCGAACTGGGCTCCTTCAGATAACTGCCTTTGAAGGCGGGCAACCTCATCGGTCGCCATCCTGAGCTTCCTCATGTAGTCATCCACCTGCTTGCACCAGCTGGCCCGGTATGCATTGTAGTTCGATTCAGCATCTTGGAGCTGTTGCTGAAGGTCAGAAAACTTCTTCAACCATTCTCGATCGTGATCGGCCCGAGTCGAAAGCCAGGACGAGCTTCCTTCCAGCTAGCCGATCTTCTCCCATGCAGCCGATAGCTCCGCTTCAAGAGAGCTGATCTTAGAAGCCTGAGCCCAGGATCGGTCGCTGGCGCGCTTCTTATATTCTTCGAGCTCCTTCTCGAAGTTCGCCTTCCTCTGGCTGTAATCCATGATCCCTTTCACGTGGAGGTTCCGAAAGTGGGTGGCCTCCACAGTGGCCTCTGAGTGGCTCTCCCTTAGCCTGCGAAGTTTGTCCTCCATCTCCTTCGATTTTTTGTTAAATGACGAACTTTCTTCCTCAGATGTCGGATCGTGGACTTCAGCGGAACTCCCTATGGCAAGGGAAGCGCTTTGGCAGGATACTACCATCGGGAGACAAAAGCGTCAAGGTGCGGCTCATTGCAGAAAGAAAAAAGAAAAGAGAAGAGAAGTCCCCCATAAGGAGGAGCCTAATTTTATTGATTGAATATTTTTTAAAGACAAAAGAAAAAGAAAAAATCGCAGTGAAAGAAAAATACAAAGTCAGAAGTCTCAGACCTCCGAAGCAGGAGTTGGGAAGCTCGGTGTTCTTGGAAAGGGGGCTGCGGTGGCAGCGGCAGTAGGAGAGAGCCCGGTCTCATCTTCAGACGCCTCATCCAAGAAGCTGAGGTTGAGCTCGAAAAATTTCTTGACCATCTTCTCTTGGCAGAGCTCAAATCATTTGATGAATGCATCTTGGCCGAACTTGACGTTCAGGTCCCTCATTTCGATGGAGGCCTTGAACTCCTCCACCGCTTGGCCCCTGACCTTCGAGATCAGGGCCAAAATCTGCTCCATCAAATTTGCGATCTCAGCCTCCACCTTCCTCACCATCTCCTCCAAGGCCTGCTTTTCTTTCTCAAGTGCCTCTTGGAGGTTGGCTACCTCGGCAGCCTTTTCCTTGAGGCAGGCGGCCTCGGCCCGACGACCTTCCTCCGTCTGGATAGCATCCCTCCTCGCCTTGTTCATCACCTCGATGTTGGTAAGGAGCTGGTGCCCGATCTGCAAGGGCGGCCAGAAAGCCAGAATGAAAGCCAAGAAGTTAATTGAATGAAGGAGCGAGGGGAAGGAGGAAAGTAAATTTGCTTACCTCGAGAAAGGACCCCAGAGAGTCCCAAACCCGCTGTTCGGGATCGGCACGGACGATACTCTGAATGACTTCGGGCAGGATGCACCCGTCGACCAGTTGCTTTATCAGGTCCCTATCATTAAAGGGATTCTCCATCGGCTCTTCCTTGGAGCCGTGGGATTCTTTTATGGCAGCTCGATGACCGCTGACCCTGCGGACCACCATCTTCTTTCTCCTCCCCCTCTCAACCCCTGGTGCCTCCTCGGAGTGGGCCCCTGGAGTGGGAGCCTCGACGGGGGAACTCCTCGAAGAGGCTCGGGGAACGGGGGGCTCGACGTCTGAAGGAACATCGACAGTGAGGGCCGCCTGGGCAGGCATGGCCGAGCTCGTCTCCTCTGTTCTGGCCTTCTTTGCCGACCCGGAGGCCGCAGTGCCTTTTCTTTTGTGAACCTTGAGGCCCCTGGCAAGTATCCGTGCTGCTTCGACATCTATTCCTAAAAAAAAAAAGAGAGAAAGAAAAGAGATCAGTAATGGAGTGAAAAAAGGAAGAGGTGAGGCATGGTTAAAAAAAAAAAAAAGAGAAAGGAGAAGAAGAAGAGAAGAAGAAGAGAAGAAGAAATGAAGAAGAAAAGGAAAGATGGAATACTCACAGGATCCAGAGAACTCAGGCCGATGTTGAATAGGAATTGCTCCTTCAGAAGGTTGGGAAGGGAAGGAGTTGGATAACTAAGGAGTTTCTGGGCGGCTTGAAGGTCATCCTCCCCCAGGCTGGAAGCCCGACGGACGGAGTCCCTCAGGGAGCCCCAAGGGGGCAATCCCAGCCTCAAGGTCAGACATTAGACATAGAGGTACTTTTCCTTCCAGTTATGGATAGAAGAGGGAGCACCTTTCAGCAACCCCTTCTTACCAAATTGGGGGGAGAAGTACCACCAATCCTTTGCCGAGGGGTGGTGCTTGAAGGTGTAAAAATACCTAAACAAAGGAAGGGATGGCTGAACTTCGACTACGTGGCAAAGGGAGAGGAACCCTATCAAAAACCTAAAAGAGTTCGACGCGACTGAAGCTAAAGAAAGGTCTAAAAAATGAAAAAGAGCGACGATGAAGGATGAAAGCGGGAGCCGGAGTCCAGCACGGAAGGCCTCCTGGTACAGACAGAAACGGTCAGGTGGGGGGGTGCTAGCCCGGTCAGCTGGACCAAGAAGCTCCAGATCGTACTCCGAAGGAACTCCATACTGAACCCTTATCAGTAGGAGTTCGTCCGGAGTCAGAGAACAGAGAATGGTGTCCGACGCAAAAATCGGATGAGGTCCAGCCCTAGTTATGGGTTCATCTACGGTATGAGGGTTTTGAGGGACTGAGGCAGACGAACTCCTGGGACCGCTGGAGGTGGAGGTGTTAGAAGATATTTCAAGCAAAAATCCTAAAATCCCAGAAGAATCGGGAGAAATAAGAGACGAAAGGTTCGTGGGGAACCAAACAGGTGGAATGCGGCGGAAGAAAAATGAAGAAGGAACACCTAAATGACAAGAGAAGGAACAAAAGTTCTGAAACTAACCTAAGTTACTCCGAAGGATGCAGAGATGCAGGGACAGGGATGACTTGAAGAACACCTAGGGCCAAAACGGACATCGAGGAAGGTCAGAGCTCTCAGAAAGAAGACGGGCACCAACAGGACTTTCAGGCAGAATGAAACTCCCGGGGGAAGAAGGGCGGGTTTAAATAGACCCTGGGATCTGACGTAATAATGATTGCGGATCTCCCTAGGCCGACCAATGCCTGCCACGTGTCCCACTCACCATGGCGTACAGTTGACTGCTGGCGGGGCCATTATTGCGTGGCACTTGGGACAGTGCTCTAGCGGGAATTTTGAAAAGTCTCTTCGGATCGCCCCGATTTGAAAAGACCCCGGCATGCGCGCATTAAATGCCAGGATATCTGAGGGCGATCGCACGCAGAATTCAAGGGAGCAACTTTGGCTGTGAAAATTTCTCTATACTTCATTCGAAACTCGAACTCGAAAGTAGAGGGACTGGTGTTGGGTATAAAATACCCTCCAGCCAAAGTTCGTACCAGGAGTGATCCTACTGGGACTCTGCCAACGTCCAACCTTGGGCGACATCTTTTCGAACCTCTCCGATGGCCGAGCTTCCGCAATATTCCCAAGTTTTGCTGACGAATAAACTCCCACAGCTTCTTCCACAAGTGTCGATCGGGTTCCCCCGATGGACGAACTCCTGCCGCATCTCCCGGGCTTCTCCAGCGATAAGCTTCTTCGGTTGTCCATCAGGCTGCTCCAAGTGCTCTCTGGATTCTACTATCGGCCGACCTCCTACAAGGGTCAACCACTCCCCGGACCTCTTCCAGATCTTTTCCAACAGGATTCGATCGACTCCAATCTGAATTTCTTCCAGAACTTCATCAGTTCGTCAGTGGCCAAACTTTTCCAACAGCAGATCTCCACAACGGGCGGACTCCATCCAAGTTTCTACGACGGTCGACCGCCTTTTGGATTTTATTCGAGCTCCTACGGGAGTCGGACTTCAACCCTGAGCTCCTATTGCAGGTAGACCTCATCCGAATTCTTACAAGGGTCAGGCTCTGAGCCCCCACCACAAGCGGTCTACTCCGAGCTTCTACTACAAGCGATCCACTTCGAGCTACCACTACAAGCAGTCTACTTCGAATTTCTACTACGAGCGGTCCACGTCGGATTTCTACTGTAAGCCTCCACATGAGCTTCTATTGTGAATGAATTTCTTCCGAACTTCTATTGCAAGCAGACTTCGGCCGAGCTTCCTCAACAAATGATCCCCATCCGGACTTCTACGGGAACCAGACTCTGACCAAACTTCTGTAGCGGACAGATTCCGGATGAACTCCTACGACACACGGGCTCCAGCAGTCGGACCCCTCCAGTGGGTGAACCTCTCCAGCGACATCCGATATCCACTGTCGGTCGACCTTCTGTCGGATTCTGCATGAAACCGAACTTCATCCACAGAAATCCCTTGACAGAGCTTCTACAGTAGATGACCTTCGCCCGCAGTACTAGCGCCCAGGGCACCCAATGGTGGAAGGCTCACCAGCAACATCCGAGCTCCTCTTAGATGGAGAGCTACCCCTCTCCACCAGACCCCCCAACCGAGCTTCGGTCGATGGGCCTGGACTCTCTGACAGACCATAGTAATGGCCACGACTCTGCTCCACTTCCTGTAACGGATCCCACATAGCTCCATCATGCTCTGGCAAGTCACGACAATGGGCATCACTCCACTCTCCACAACAGGCTCTATGTGGCAGGCCACGGCGATGGCCACGACTCCACTCCACTACTCTCCGTAACAAACTCCTCATGGCCTCGAATGGCCCACTACCAGGCGATTACAGACGTCGCTGTCAATCTGTTATGCCCTCCACCTATAAAAAGGGGACCCCCAGATACGTTATTCTCTAAGCTCTAATCTCTATCTCAAAACTCTGCTAAAATTTCTGTTCGAGCACTCCATTCTTGTTGAGGTAGAGAACTGACTTGAGCGTCGGAGGGTCTTGCCGGAGCACCCCCAACTCTGGTTTAGACTTCTTTTGCAGGTCCCGACGACGACCGCGACTCTCTCGACTCCAGCTTCTCCGACGCTGGTGGATTTTTGCACCAACAATGATTAAAGCAAAATTTTATATACACCGATCATGGTGTAGAAAATTTGATGTAGAGTGCACCACGTTATCTAATTGGTCCACGTAGCATCTTCAGACATGACATGATGGATGTCATTTTGCACCAAATTAAACATCTGAAGGTGCAAAAAAATAAAGATAGTATGTTGTTCCATCGTCCAATATATTTAATGTACGTCACAATCTACTTTTCAAATTAAATATGAATAAAATATCTTTTCTCTTTAAAATGAAGTATTTTTATTATTTTGAAGTTTGGCTGAATATTATGAACATTACTTTTTTTTTCTCTCTTCTTTCTCATTTTGTTGAGCTTTTGCCTGAGCGTATGGGTGTTCAAAGTTTATTTTGCAGTGAGAATTATATGCTCGAGATTGTTGGCTATCATCTAGATAATATTATCCATTCAAACAATATGTCCCATCCATCAAGAAGTAAAATGCCATTTGTAAATTCTTTATTACAATTTTTTTGTAGTTTCTTTATTACGGTAGCTCCTTTCATAGTTAAAAGAAGTTAATACATTTGGTGAGTTCAAATGAAGTTCTTTTTTTAATTTTAAATATAGCATATTATATTGTTGTGGATTTATACCTTGGCCTCAGCTGCTACATCCTCAACTTCGATTGAGCTATGAAAGATGGATACCTATCAGATCATGAGTATATGATAGATATGAAGATCGCCAAATGCGATCCATTGAGTTAGCGGTGGTTTTCGTTACTCGGTCCGTGCCTAGTTTACCTTGGTCTAGGATGATGTACTATAGCTCGTACATGGTTGAGGTAATCTTAGATCATCTGAGGTCAACGTGCACTCCATGATCTCCAGAATCTCGACCACAGACGATCTATTATAGCTCATCCTAGCCAAGCTAAGCTCCTTGCCACCTGATCTGTCTCTCTCTATCCGAAATTGAGAAAGTACAGATAAAGAAGAATTCTTCCATGATTGAGTCTCTTACAAAAGAAAATAACTTCTCCAAATCAATCTACACGTCAAATCTGAAAGGCTATCCAGACTTCGAGACGGATACGACTCCAACTCCTCCCTTATAAATAAAGAGGCTCCGAAACCCTCAAAGTAAGTTCTCTAATCCTCACTCTCTCCTTCTCATTATTCTCCATCTCCTGATTTAAGCGTCTGAGAGTCTTCACTTAAGAATACCCCAGTGAGAATTTTTTGTAGGTATTCGAGTGAAGCTCCAACAACAGTCTCACCTCGACCATCTCCACCTCGATGTCTGACCTTAGGTGAAGAGATCAGGAGCAACACATATAATTTTTTTTGAAAGTCATATAATAAGTCAGGATGTCATGATTTCTATCTAGGATAGTTTTTGACAATATATTGACATTCAAAATCAAAATTATGGGATTATAGGTTCATATTATGACATTATATGTTAAAAATCTTATATATAAAATATCTTTCGAAGATAGTTTTGATAATATCATCTTAGATCAAAATTATGATATCATAAATGTTAGATGAGTGCCCTAGAAGCCAATTATTAGCTGACACATTTTATAATTTTAAGACTTAATTTTGTACTTATAATTTTTTTATTATTAATAAAAGATTTTTTATTTTCAATCATGTTTATGTATCCATGATTTATCTTAAAAATTAACAAAGATGATTTTATATATTCTCAAGGTATTAAAAATTTGAGACATACAGTATTAGTGGTTAGTTTCTAAATATTTTTGATCAAAGGATCATCATGAAGGATAGTGATCAATCTATTTAAGATCGATACACAGATCACCTTTTTTCTGGGTAGATGAGTTTTGAATCTATAGTGTAAGAACACTGAGGTGAAGTGCAGATAGTTGTTAGAAAATAACTTTTACTGAGCGTGACCAACATAAGAAATCACTTAGATATCTACTCACTCGTTAGTGTTGTCCCGATGCTGCCGTGGTATGAGTGATTCTTTGATCTGTGATGTTATTGACTATTCACAGTGAGGCTTCTGAGTTTGACTATACGTTCTCTTGATCCCTAGCCATTCAGATCCTTACTGTGTATATTGGCTACAGTAGGTTCAGATTCACTGTTAGGAGTAGGATGCACCTAGATGGAATCTATCGATCTTGATAGAAAAAGAGAAATCCTACGTGATTTGTGAGACTGAGTTCAGAAAATCTTTGGCCAAAGCAAGTGTGAATACTGAAAAAAATTTTCAAGAGATTCACAAGTGAACTCGAGTTGAGTCAATCTTGCATATGACTGATGATGGGGTCTGATAAGTTTTTCATGACTTTTGTCAAGTTGAAACTTAGAATAGAAGGATTAAATCACATGATAACTGTATCTAGAGGTTCATACTTTCATTCTACTGGATTGTCACTACATACTGCTAGGTGTCATTGGTGGATTGTGAGACTCATCGGATGTCATTTTGATGATCGATGATCCTCAAAGGATAGAGTTAGAATTATTTTAATCCATTGAAAGAAATTTTGATGATATTGTAATGGAGATCATAATATATTTCACTACTAGATAGAATAAAACCTATGAGGTCACACACAAAAGAGGTTCTTATTCGATCAGATAGTTGATCAATGAATATAAATCGTTAAAAAATATAATCATCAATATGATTGATGATTAATCTTATGTAAATATTGTAATTATATAATTCACTAAGTGTTAGTGAATTATAGGAAGATTAATTAGCAATTTGATTGCTAACTAGCTCAATTTGATTGAGCAATGAGGTTCAGATCAAGTCTAATTGAATTGGATTCATTTTGACTTGGATTGGGTTTGATTGGATCCAGCCTAATTGTAAAAGAAATTAATTTTTGATTTGATCAAGACTTGGGTTCAATTAATTCCTAATTAGATTAAGATTTGATTGAGTAGATTGGATTCCTAGTTTGATTAGGTTCCATTATTTATTTGGGTCAAATCAAATCTAATTTGGTTTAAATCAAAATAAAAAATCCTAGAGTCCCATCTCCCTAGGACTCTCTCTCTCCTTGCACGCCCTAAGATGCCATGCCCATATATCTCATGCAAAAAGGGTTTTTAGCGTGAGGATGTTTGCGTGAAAGTGAGGAGGGCACAGAGATAAGGGATGGGACAGTACTCATGATGAGTCATCTATCTTATCTCCCAATCTCTTTTCTATTTTGAATTTGATTCAAATCAAGAGATAGAGATAAGATGAAAAGAGATCTAAGAGGTAAAAGAAAATTATTGGTGGTGCCAACTTCTTTTTGTGCACATTAAGAAAGGAGTGTGTGTGAGAAAGAATCAAATCTAATTTCTTTCTCATGCCACTCCTCCCTTCTTGGGGCAATTATTGGACTCCCCTTCTTTGGTGTGTAATGGGTTGTGGCATCCCATTTAAACCCTAATATCCCTTGATCTCTATAAAAAAAAGGCTCCAATATTCGAATGCCTAGAGTATGAGAAATAGAAAAAAAAATTTGAGAAAAAAGTTCTACTCAAAATTTGAGCCTCCTTCCTCCTTTTCTTCCTTCCGTTCTTCTTAGTTCTCAAGAGAATCTGTAAGATCGGAGAAAGAACCAGATCAACCATCAAAAAAGAGATCTTTGCAAGGAAGCTAGCACCCTGAAAAGATCATCTCACCTCTGATTAAAATGAGTTTTCATATAGATACCTGTGGAGGTCGGACACGTGCACGGCTAGACGAATCATTCAGATCTACGATCATCGACTGTGGTGTAGTTCGACCTATGCAAGATATTGATATCTAATCTTAATTTTAATTTTTAATTTTTAGATTATATGCATATCTTAGATCTAGATATAGATAGTATTAGATTTGATCTAAAGCATGTGGGGTTAAAGGAATTTAACCTAGATCTGCTTTCGCTATTTAAAAATTATTTTAAAATCTATGCATACAATCTTACCCATTTTCTATTAGTGATATCAGAGCCACTAATTTTTTAAGATATATATAATCTAATTTTTATATTAGATCTAAAAATTTAAATAATTTAATATTAATTTTGTACTGGTATAAGATTGTCCTGATATAGGATTAATCTCCTATATTAAAAAGATTGTCCTAGCACAAGATTGATTAGTTTTGAGAATTATTTTTGAAATAATTAAATCAATCTTTTAAATTTAAAAATAGATGTATATGATATGTCTTTATTTATATTAAATCTAAAATTAGAATGATTAAATATTCACATCGGACTGGTATAAGTTTGTCCTGATATAGGATTTACCTCCTATATTGAAAAGGTTGTCCTAGTTTGATGCGAACTGATTTTTAAAAAATATTTTTAAAGTATTTTAATCATTATTTTAGATTTGATTATGCATATATTTGATATGTACAATTTTAGTTTTAGATCTAAAAATTGATATGAATGTGATATATGTTTGTAGTTTAGATCCAAAACTTCATATATATGATATATGACATTAGGTTTAGATCTGAAACAGTTTCAAGATTATAAGTCACTAATGCATGCAATGAAATATTATCAAAAAAATATTTTTAGAATCTAAAAATTATGTTATTACATGTAGATATGGGTTGAATAACTTAGATCTAGTGATCAAACTACAATTAGGGTCAATTGATTAGATCAGGCTAGAACCCATTGTCGATTTTGAGTAGTTGACTGAATCTAATCAATGGTTAGTTAGGATTAGGTCAAAGGAGCTCCAATTCGAGTTTAGTTGTAGTTGATTGTATCAATTCATATTTTGATGTGAATTGATTGACTCAAGACCTAATTTGATTAGGTGGTTCTAGCCCGGGTCAATAGGTTAACCTGATCAATTCTAATCAACTAATTTGATATATAAGGCAAGTACCTAGATAGTGATTATTTAATTGATTTCATTATTTGACCTGACCAATTTGTTGATGTCTAAGAAAAATAACGGGGGACTCCCACTCATCTTAACTTATCTAATCATTTTAGGATATTGTGTTTTGAATTAAGTTACTTATTGATACGAGTTCACCCATACCGATTAGATAGGTTAGACATATGATTGTGCTGATTTAAACTTGATCAATTAGATATCAAATCTGATGACTTCAAAGAGACCTCAACTTAAATCTTCTCACTAAATATTAAGTTTAGCGGTCTTCTATCATTGTAGAGATGTGGGTGCCTTCCTGGCGTTGATTGTTCTCAACTGATTATAGTGATTTGGTTGCATCAAAAAGGTACAACCACTCTATTGATATTAGATGCTTGAGATAGAGATGAGGTTAGACTCAATAACTATTAGGTGAGAGATCCAATGATGGCTTTGCGCCCACTGGTGAATGGTGGATCCGACTTAACTAAGAAATGTGCCAATAATTGTTAGGTGAAACCACAAGACTTAGAGATCGAATCCACTGCATCTTACTTAGTGAAGCAATGGATAAGGTGTTATCTACTCATTGATCTGTGCTCATCAATAATTATTAGATGAGGTGTGTATAAATCAGTGGGACTGTAGTACCCACTAGAAACCATCACATATAGATTTTTGTTTCTCCACTCAAGGAGTATGAGGATTCAAAAAAATAGTGAGAGCCTTATTTATTTTTAAAAGTTTCTAGAATAAATAATTAATAAGTACAAATATCTAACTAAAAACTATTCTCTCTGTAGATAATCATGTCGAGTGCTAATCCTTTAGTCTGAATTCTTGACACTAATAGGTTGACCAGGATAAACTATAAAGACTGGCTTAGAAACTTGAGAATTATTCTCAGTTTCGAAAAGCTAATCCATATTTTAGACTAGGATGCACCTGTGTTACCAGCTCATCCATCTCTTGATCAATGAGCCACACTTGAGAAGTGGATGGATGAAGATAATAAGGCTAAGTGCTATATTCTAGCATCTATGTCTAATGATCTTCAGTGTCAGTATGAAGATATGAGAACTGTCAAAGAGATGCTGACTCACCTGCAAGAGTTGTATGGTGAGCAGAGTCACACAGCTCACTTTAAGATCTTCCAAAGACTATTCAGAGTGAAGATGAGCGATGGACAGTCTGTCAATGATCATTGTTTGACAATGATCAAGGACATCGAAGAGCTTTGAAGCTCGGGATGAACATGGATAAGAAAATATAGGTGGATTTGATCCTCTAGTCTCTTTCTGATTTGTATGGGTAGTTCATTATGAACTATCATATGAATAAAATTAATAGCACCTTGCCCGAATTGCTGAACATGTTGATGATAGTTGAGAGTACCTTGAAAGGTTCTAGGGGTACGATTCTGACTGTAGAGCAAACTTTCTTTAAGAAAAAATTTTCTTTCAAGAAAAAAAAAAGCTTGCAAAGAAGCAAAAAAATGAGGTCAAACCCAAGAAGCAGGTTTTGAAGAAGCTCAATGACAAGAAAAAGTATTTCACTGTAATGTCGAAGGCCACTAGAGAAGGAACTATCCGGCCTATCTGGGGACTATGAAGAACAGAAAGAATGATGGATCTTCTGAAAGTGCATCTGATATGCTCATTGTTGGATATAAAATACCCACAGCCGGAACCCACGGCGGAACCGCCATCAGCAAGTGCAGCTCCGCCCGGACTCCTATGGGAGCCGGGCTCCACCGCCATCAGCAAGCGCAGCTCCGCCCGGACTCCTACGGGAGCCAGGCTCCACCGACGACATCAGCACAGCTCCACCCGGACTCCTACGGGAGCCGGACTCCGCCGCCAACATCAAAACAGCTCCGCCCGGACTCCTACGGGAGCCGGGCTCCGCTCTCAATATCAATTACTGGTAAGCTCAATCCGGACTCCTGTCAGAGCCGGACTTCACCCTTGACTTTGTTTGCAGCGCAGCTCCGCCCGGACTCCTACGGGAGCCGGGCTCCACCGACGACATCAGCACAGCTCCGCCTGGACTCCTACGGGAGTCGGGCTCCACCGCCATCAGCAAGTGCAGCTCCGCCCGGACTCCTATGGAAGCCGGGCTCCACCGCCATCAGCAAGCGCAGCTCCGCCCGGACTCCTACGGGAGCCGGGCTCCACCGACGACATCAGCACAGCTCCGCCCGGACTCCTACGGGAGCCGGACTCCGCCGCCAACATCAAAACAGCTCCGCCCGGACTCCTACGGGAGCTGGGCTCCGCTCTCAATATCAATTGCTGGTAAGCTCAATTCGGACTCTTGTCAGAGCCGGACTTCACCCTTGACTTTGTTTGCAGCACAGCTCCGCCCGGACTCCTACGGGAGCCGGGCTCCACCGACGACATCAGCACAGCTCCGCCCGGACTCCTACGGGAGCCGGGCTCCACCGCCATCAGCAAGCGCAGCTCCGCCCGGACTCCTACGGGAGTCGGGCTCCACCGACGACATCAGCACAGCTCCGCCCGGACTCCTACGGGAGCCGGACTCCGCCGCCAACATCAAAACAGCTCCGCCCGGACTCTTACGGGAGCCGAGCTCCGCTCTCAATATCAATTGCTGGTAAGCTCAATCCGGACTCCTATCAGAGCCGGACTTCACCCTTGACTTTGTTTGCAGCGCAGCTCCGCCCGGACTCCTACGAGAGCCGGGCTCCACCGATGACATCAACACAGCTCCGCCCGAACTCCTACGGGAGCCGGGCTCTGCCGCCATCAGCACAGCTCCGCCCGGACTCCTACGGGAGCCAGACTCCGCCGTCGACATCAGAACTGCTCCGCCCGAACTCCTACGGGAGCCGGGCTCCGCTCACGACGGCTCCGACCATTGTCGAGCTTCAATCGACAGATCCACGCCCCCTGACAGGCCCTCAAAACGGCCGCGACCCTGCTCCACCTCCTGTGGCGGACTCCACGCAGTATCATCATTCCCTGACAAGCCGCAGCAGCCATAGCCGCCCTGCTCCACTTCCTGTGGCGGACTCCGCACAGCTCCATTATCCCTCTGGCAGGCCACAGTAACGGCCACGAACCTGCTCCACCTCCTGCGACGGATACCATGCGATTCTCCTGACGACGGACGCTGCTCCACCCCTCATAACGGATTTCACGTGGCAAGTCGAGGTGATGCCCACGTATCTGCTCCATTATCTTTCGCAATCAATTCCCCTGACCGTGGGCGGCCCACTACCAGGTGGTTACACACGTCGCCATCAGTCCGTTGCCTCCCCCGCCTATAAAAGGGGGGACTCAGATACGTTATTCTTTAAGCTCTTTTGCCTTATCTCAAAACTCTGCTAAATTCTCCGTTCGAGCACTCCATTCTTGTTGAGGCAGAGAACTGACTTGAGCGTCGGAGGGTTTTGCCGGAGCAACCCCACCTCCGGTTTAGACTTCCCTTGCAGGTCCCGGCGGCGACCGCGGCTTCCTCAACTCCAGCTTCTCTGGCGCAGGCGAATTTTTGCACCAACAGGATTGGCGCTAGAGGAAGGGGCTGTGTCTTCGCAGCACCCTTGTTCTTGAAGGAGCGCTCAACGGAGCCACCTCCGGCCATCTCTCCATCATCTACTCCTAATCCTCCCCCGCGAGATCGACACCCGATGCCTCCGCGCAGGGCATCCACCCGGCGGTCCACGGCCTCCGCGGCCAGATCTCAGGCTCCGGCCTCCCCTCCCGTTTCTCAACCAGCTCCTCCTCCCCCTCCGGCGACGGCGGTCGGCGCGGAGCAGTTTGACTTGCTGGCGCAGCAGGTCAAGGGCCTCGTCGAGGCTGTACAGGCGATGCAGCAGCAGCCGCCGCAGGCGTCAGCGCATCCGGAAGGGGCATCTCCGGAATGCCAGAACCCGGCGGTGGGGCGGGCCACCTGGGCCAGCCGCCCCATCCTTCCCGAGAAGGCGAATCCAAGGGTGGAGAGCCCTCAGTCGGACCACGACTCCACCCCTGGGAGATCCCTGCCCCCGTTCTGCCAAAGGACCCTCGAGACTCGAAGTCGAGAGGATTTCCTGGACCGGAGGCTCCAGGAGATGAACCGGCGAATCGAAGAACTCCGCCATGCGCCTCCCGCTTACGGTGAGGATATCTGCACTGACCCTCCCTTCTCCCAAATGATTATGCAGGAACCGATCCCGTCAAATTTCAAGCTCCCCCAGTTTGAAAGCTACGACGGGACGACGGACCCGGTGGACCACCTGGAGGCCTTCCGAACGATGATGCTGCTTCATGGTGCCCCTGACGCCATCTTGTGCCGGACTTTCCCATCTACTTTGAAGGGAGCAGCAAGAAACTGGTACTCGGCACTGAAGTCGGGTACCATCTTCTCCTTCGACCAAATGAGCCACCAATTCGTGGCCCATTTTGTCAGCAGCCGACGTCCCCGGAAAGGTTCGGAGTCCCTCATCAACATCAAGCAGAGGGAAGGGGAGTCCATACGGACCTACATCAACCGCTTCAACATCGCGGCGTTGGAGGTCCGGAACTTGGACCAGTCGGTTGCCATGGCCGCCCTGAAAGGTGGCCTTCAGAAGAATGATCTCTTGTACTCCCTGGAGAAGAAGTACCCCAGGGATTTTGCTGATCTGCTGGCTCGGGCTGAAGGATACGCCCGAGCGGAAGAGGCCTTCAAAATGAAGGATGAAGAGACTGCGAGGGAGCGTCAGGCGGGAGATTCTGGCAAGCCCGCAGTTGAGAAGAGGCCAAGGGAAGTCCGGCCTCGCTCCCGATCCCCTCCTGGGCACAAGCGCGCCCATACTCCACCCCGGGCACGCAGGCAGAGAAGCCCGGACAACAGGTTTCGGCGGAGTTCCCCGCCAGGGAAGTTCCACAGCTACGCCCCCCTCAACGCCTCGAAGGCCCAGGTACTGATGGAGGTCAGAAAGCTGATCCCTAGGTCGGAGAGGATGCGCACGCACCCCGAGAAGTGCAACCCCAACAAGTTCTGCCTCTACCACCGCGACCACGGCCACGACACCGAAGAGTGCATCCAGCTCCAGGACGAGATCGAGGAGCTCATCCGACGAGGTCGGCTCGACAGATTCATCCACCGCAGGCCTGAGGGTAGAGGAGACCGGCCAAGAGCCCTCCCACCGCCCGAACTGCAGAAGAGGGAGGAGCAGCCCGGGGATCGGCCTCCTATCGGGACCATCGACTCCATCGTCGGAGGGCCTCAAGGAGGAGCGGGAGAACTGTAAATGTATTGCTTACTGTTTCGTTTTGAATCTACTTTTCTTTCTAGCTAACGCACTCCTCCTGCTTAACGCGGATGTATTATGACTGGATATGACCTCTCCAAAAAACAACGGCCATGTCAGGAACAGGAGGAGAACCTCGTCCTGACATGAGCAAAGTCAAAGGCCCGGTTCTTTTAGACCGGATGGGGGGAGAGGCCTTACAACGCCCTAATGTGCCCCCACAGCCCTGTTAGGGACAGGAGGAAAACCTCGCCCTAACTTGAGCAAAGTCAAAGGCCCGGTTCTTTTAGACCGGATGGGGGGAGAGGCCTTACAACGTCCTAATGTGCCCCCACAGCCCTGTTAGGGACAGGAGGAAAACCTCGCCCTAACTTGAGCAAAGTCAAAGGCCCGGTTCTTTTAGACCGGATGGGGGGAGAGGCCTTGCAACGCCCTAATGTGCCCCCATAGCCATGTCAGGAACAGGAGGAGAACCTCGTCCTGACATGAGCAAAGTTGAAGGCCCGATTCTTTTAGACCGGAGGGGGGAGAGGCCTTACAGCGCCCTAACGCGCCTCCATAAGCCAGGCTGATAACGAGAACCTCGCGCCGGCTCAAGCAAAATGGAAGACCCGGACTCCTACAGGAGTCGGGTTCCGCCGCCAAGGTAAACTCCACCCGGACTCCTACGGGAGCCGGGTTCCGCCGCCAGGTAAAGCTCCACCCGGACTCCTACGGGAGCCGGGTTCCGCCGCCAAGGTAAAGCTCCACCCGGACTCCTACGGGAGCCGGGTTCCGCCGCCAAGGTAAAGCTCCACCCGGACTCCTACGGGAGCCGAGTTCCGCCGCCAAGGTAAAGCTCCACCCGGACTCCTACGGGAGCCGGGTTCTGCCGCCAGGTAAAGCTCCGCCCGGACTCCTACGGGAGCCGGGTTCCGCCGCCAGGTAAAGCTCCGCCTGGACTCCTACGGGAGCCGGGTTCCGCCGCCAAGGTAAAGCTCCACCCGGACTCCTACGGGAGCCGGGTTCCGCCGCCAGGAAAGCTTCACCCGGACTCCTACGGGAGCCGGGTTCCGCCGCCAAGGTAAAGCTTCACCCGGACTCCTACGGGAGCCGGGTTCCGCCGCCAGGTAAAGCTTCACCCGGACTCCTACGGGAGCCGGGTTCCGCCGCCAGGTAAAGCTTCACCCGGACTCCTACGGGAGCCAGGTTCCGCCGCCAAGGTAAAGCTCCACCCGGACTCCTACGGGAGCCGGGTTCCACCGCCAAGGTAAAGCTCCACCCGGACTCCTACGGGAGCCGGGTTCCGCCGCCAAGGTAAAGCTCCACCCGGACTCCTACGGGAGCTGGGTTTCGCTGCCAGGTAAAGCTCCGCCCGGACTCCTACGGGAGCCGGGTTCCGCCGCCAGGTAAAGCTCCGCCCGGACTCCTATGGGAGCCGGGTTCCGCCGCCAAGGTAAAGCTCCACCCGGACTCCTACGGGAGCCGGGTTCCACCGCTAGAAAATCTTCACCCGGACTCCTACGGGAGCCGGGTTCCGCCGCCAAGGTAAAGCTTCACCCGGACTCCTACGGGAGCTGGGTTCCGCCGCCAGGTAAAGCTTCACCCGGACTCCTACGGGAGCCGGGTTCCGCCGCCAAGGTAAAGCTCCACCCGGACTCCTACGGGAGCCGGGTTCCACCGCCAGGAAAGCTTCACCCGGACTCCTACGGGAGCCGGGTTCCGCCGCCAAGGTAAAGCTTCACCCGGACTCCTACGGGAGCCGGGTTTCGCCGCCAGGTAAAGCTTCACCCGGACTCCTACGGAAGCCTGGTTCCGCCGCCACTGTAAACTTCACCCGGACTCCTACGGGAGCCGGGTTCCGCCCCCAAGAAAGACTTCGCCCGGGCTCCTAAGAAAGCCGGGCTCCATCCGCCACTTCGCCAGCAAGGGTTAAAAACGGTGGCGAGGCTCGGCCACATGACGAGATCGGATGGAAGGGAAGAGCCCTTTCCCACGACGACCTCTAAGCCAAACAGGCCAAACAACGAGAAAGGGTCAACGAACGACAATATTGGTGCTACGCACGGACAAGGTAACACAAAATGCTTTTTTCTCATTTCCGATATATGTACTACAGGGCCAGGACGGCCAGAAAAAGAGGGACAAAACGACAAGAAAAGAAAAGGGGGGCAGCTACAAAAGGGGGGTGACTACAAAAGAACTCTAAGGAGGTCCTGCTCCCTCTAACATAGGGTGATCACCTCCATCCCCCGACCAGGACTGCCTCAGGGTCTCCACCGTTTCCTCTAGTTCTTCCTTCTTTTGCAGCATATCCCGGAGCGCCTGACGAAGTCGCCGGCTCTCAGCCTCCGCTTCCCGATGCCACTTCCGCAAAACTTCGGACTCCGCCTCTGCGTCCGCGACGGCCTTCCGCTCAAGTCCCAGTTGGATTTTTACTTGTTGAAGCTCAGCTGTCTTCTCCCCAAGGGAGACAGAAATCCCTTCTACAGAGCCTCTCAGGGCTTGGAGCTCTTCGTTATCTTGGGCGTTAGCAAGCTGCGCCCTAGTAACCAACTGCCTTTGGAGATGGACTACCTCGTCCGCCGCTCGACGGAATCTCCCCTTGTGCTCCTCTACCTGTCGGCGCCAGCTGGCCCGCTGCACATCGTGGCTCATCTCAGCGTCTTAAAGCTGCCTCTGGAGGTTGAAAACTTTTTGTGACCATATCTGCTCATCCCGCGCTGTGAGCCGGGATGAGTTTCCTTCCAGCTGGCCGATCCTCCTCTTGGCAGCCGACAGCTCCACTTTAAGGGCGCTGATCCTGGCTTCTTGAGCCCAAGTTCGGTCGCTGGCGCTCTTCATGCATTCTTCGAGCTCCTTCGCAAAGTTCGCCTTCCTCCGGCTGTAGTCCATGATTGCCTTCACTTGGAGACTCCTGAAGTGGGCGGCCTCAGCGGCGGCCTCGGAGTAGCATTTTTTCGCTTGGCAGAGCTCGCCCTCCGACTTTTTCAACTTCTTCGTCAGGTGGAGGACCTCCTTTTTTAGCCGTTGGATAGTTGACTTCAGCGGAACCCCCAGGGGCAAGGGAAGTGCTTCGGCAGGATACTGCCATCGGAAGATGCAAACGTCAGAGACCAACTCTTTACAAGAAGAAAGGCAGAAAAGAAGAAGCAGGGGGAAGGAAAGGCCATCCACAATAAGAAGTTCGACTTTATTGATTAATTTTGAAGACAAGCGGAAAGGAAATATGGCGACAAAAGAAAGATACAAGATCGGAGGTCTCAGACCTCGGGGCAGGGGGTGGAGAGCTCGACGCGGGGGGCGCGACTGCGACAGCAGCGGACGGAGGGGCAGCCTCATCGTCAGACTCCTCCAAAAAGCCGAGATCAAGGTCGGGATATCTGCTGGCCATCCTCTCTCGGCAGAGCTCGAACCCCTTGGTGAACGCCTTCAGGCCGAACTGGATGTTCAGCTCCCTCATCTCCGCGGAGGTCTTGAACTCCTCCACTGCAAGGGTCCTGGCCTCCGAGACCAGAACCGGGGTTTGCTCGGCCAGATGGGCGACCTCGGCCTCCGCCTTCCTTGCCGACTCCTCCAGACTTCGCCTCTCCTCCTCCCGGACTCGCCTTTCCTCTTCCCGATCTTGTCTCTCTCTCTCTCCAGAGCCTCCCGGAGGGCGGCCACCTCGGCCGTCTTCGCTTGAAGATGAGCAACCTCGTCTTGGCAGCGCTCCTCCGCCCGAAGAAGATCCCTTCTCATGCGGCCTGACGCCTCAACATAGGCGAAGAGCTGGTGCCCGATCTGCAAAGACAGATAGAGAATTACAACAAAGACCGAGCAACTGTGCAAATAAAAATCTGCTTACCTCAAGAAAGGACCCCAAGGTGTCCCAGGCCCGCTGCTCGGGATCGGCACGGTCGATCCTCTCCACGACATCGGACAGGATGCAACCATCGAGCAGCCGACGGATCAGGGTCTTGTCGTTGAAGGGGTTCTCCGATCCCCCCTCGGAGCAGACGGACTCGTCTGCAGCGGCTCGGTGGCTGCTCGGCCTGCGGGCCATCGATTTTCTCCTCCTCCCCGCGGCAGGCACCTCCGCGGGGCGGACCTCCGGAATGGGGACCCCAGTCGGTGGGCTCCCTGAGGGAGCCCGGGGGGCCGCTGGCTCGGCATCCGAAGGAATGTCGATTGCCGGGGTCGCCTGGACGGGCGCGACCAAGCTCGTCTCCTCCACCCTGGCCCTCTTCGCCGAGCCAGAAGTCGTCGCGCCCTTCCTTTTCTGGGCTCTCATGGCCTTGGCGAGCATCCGTGTGGCTTCGGCGTCCATTGCTAAAAAAAAAAAAAAAAAAAAAAATAGGAAAAGAAAAGAGGAAGGAAAAAGCAGCACCAATCAGTCCGAAAAAAAAAAAAAGAAAAAGAAAAAGAAGAAGAGAAGAAGAAGAAAGAAAAAAGAGAAAGAGAAAAGAGGAAAAAGGAGAGAGAAAGGAAGAGAGGGAAGAAGAAGACAAGAAAAGGAAAGATGTATACTTACTGGATCTTGAGGGCTCAGGCCGATGTTGAAGAGAAGCGGCTCCCTCAGTAGGTTTGGAAGGGAAGGAGCGGGGTAACTCAGGAGCTTCTGGGCGGCCTGAAGGTCGTCCTCTCCCAGGCCGGGAGCCCGACGGACGGAATCCCTCAGAGACCCCCAAGGGGGCAGGCCCAATTCCAGGGTCGGGCAGTAAATGAAGAGAAATTTCCCCTTCCAGTTGTGAATCGAAGAAGGGGCGCCCTTCAGCAACCCCTTCTTACCGAACTGGGGGGAGAAGTACCACCAATCCTTCGCTGAAGGATGGCGTTTGAAAGTGTAGAAATGTCTGAACAGGGAGAGGGAAGGCTGGACCTCGGCTATGTGACAGAGGGAGAGAAACTCTATCAAAAACCTAAAGGAATTCGGGGCGACAGAAGTGAGAGAAATATCTAAGAAACGAAAGAAGGTGGCAACAAAAGCTGAAAGCGGAAGCCGGAGTCCGGCACGGAATGCCTCCTGGTACAAACAAAAGCGACCAGGAGGGGGAGCGCTGGCCCGATCGGAGGGGCCAGGAAGCTCCAGATCATACTCTGAAGGGACTCCGTACCGAGCCCTTATCAGGAGAAGCTCGTCCGGAGTCGACGAACAAGGAATGGCGCCCGGTGCGAAGACCGGGCGAGACCCTGCCCCAAACGCGGGTTCGTCCGCAGAGACAGGGGCCTGGGGGTTTGAAGCAGAAGAACTCCCAGAACTTACGGGGGCAGAAGAATCGGAAGACATTTTTCTTTGGGGGAGAACCTAAAGGGCCCTAGAAAAGCAAGCCGAGAAAGGAGGGAGACGTCGGAAGTCAACTCAGGAGAGGACACGAAAGAAGTGGAAGGAGGAGAGGACCCTAAGCGGTAAGAAGGAGAAGGTGGGCACTAACCTATCTTGCTCTGGGGGCCTGGGGAGCGAGAAACGGAAGGCGCCTACGGCTCGAGAGGGCGTTCGCTAGAGCAGACTCTCGGGGAGATGACAGACGCCGGCATGAAATCAGAAGCGGAGTGGGATGCCTGAAAGGGGGGAGGACGGGTTTAAATAGACCCTGGGATCCGGCGCCGTAATGATCTCGAATCCCCCCAGGCCAGTCCGCGTCCGACATGTGTCCCACTCCCCGTGGCGGACGGCTAAAGGCGGCTGGCGGTTGGCAGGGCCATAATTGCACCGTACCTAGGCCAGCGTACCTGCGGGGTCTTCGAAGCATCCCCTCGTACCGCCCCAATTCGAAAAGACTCCGGCACGCGCTCATTTAATGCCAAAATATCTGGGAGCGGCAGGGCGCGGGATTCGAAGGGACGGTTCCGGCTGTACTTCTGTGTACTTCCTTTATTTGAAATTCAAAACTCGGATGTGGGGGAACTGATGTTGGGTATAAAATACCCACAGCCGGAACCCACGGCGGAACCGCCATCAGCAAGTGCAGCTCCGCCCGGACTCCTATGGGAGCCGGGCTCCACCGCCATCAGCAAGCGCAGCTCCGCCCGGACTCCTACGGGAGCCGGGCTCCACCGACGACATCAGCACAGCTCCGCCCGGACTCCTACGGGAGCCGGACTCCGCCGCCAACATCAAAATAGCTCCGCCCGGACTCCTACGGGAGCCGGGCTCCGCTCTCAATATCAATTGCTGGTAAGCTCAATCCGGACTCCTGTCAGAGCCGGACTTCACCCTTGACTTTGTTTGCAGCACAGCTCCGCCCGGACTCCTACGGGAGCCGGGCTCCACCGACGACATCAGCACAGCTCCGCCCGGACTCCTACGGGAGCCGGGCTCCACCGCCATCAGCAAGTGCAGCTCCGCCCGGACTCCTATGGGAGCCGGGCTCCACCGCCATCAGCAAGCGCAGCTCCGCCCGGACTCCTACGGGAGTCGGGCTCCACCGACGACATCAGCACAGCTCCGCCCGGACTCCTACGGGAGCCGAACTCCGCCGCCAACATCAAAACAGCTCCGCCCGGACTCCTACGGGAGCCGGGCTCCGCTCTCAATATCAATTGCTGGTAAGCTCAATCCGGACTCCTGTCAGAGCCGGACTTCACCCTTGACTTTGTTTGTAGCGCAGCTCCGCCCGGACTCCTACGGGAGCCGGGCTCCACCGACGACATCAGCACAGCTCCGCCCGGACTCCTACGGGAGCCGGGCTCCACCGCCATCAGCAAGCGCAGCTCCGCCCGGACTCCTACGGGAGCCGGGCTCCACCGACGACATCAGCACAGCTCCGCCCGGACTCCTACGGGAGCCGGACTCCGCCGCCAACATCAAAACAGCTCCGCCCGGACTCCTACGGGAGTCAGGCTCCACTCTCAATATCAATTGCTGGTAAGCTCAATCCGGACTCCTATCAGAGCCAGACTTCACCCTTGACTTTGTTTGCAGCGCAGCTCCGCCCGAACTCCTACGGGAGCCGGGCTCCACCGACGACATCAGCACAGCTCCGCCCGGACTCCTACGGGAGCCGGGCTCTGCCGCCATCAGCACAGCTCTGCTCGGACTCCTACGGGAGTCGGACTCCACCGCCGACATCAGAACAGCTCCGCCCGGACTCCTACGGGAGCCGGGCTCCGCTCACGACGGCTCCGACCATTGCCGAGCTTCAATCGACAGATCCACGCCCCCTGACAGTCCCTCAAAACGGCCGCGACCCTGCTCCACCTCCTGTGGCGGACTCCACGCAGTATCATCATTCCCTGACAAGCCGCAGCAGCCATAGCCGCCCTGCTCCACTTCCCATGGCGGACTCCGCACAGCTCCATTATCCCCCTGGCAGGCCACAGTAACGGCCACGAACCTGCTCTACCTCCTGCGACGGATACCATGCGATTCTCCTGACGACGGACGCTGCTCCAACCCTCATAACGGATTCCACGTGGCAAGTCGAGGTGATGCCCACGTATCTGCTCCATTATCTTTCGCAATCAATTCCCCTGACCGTGGGCGGCCCACTACCAGGCGGTTACACACGTCGCCATCAGTCCGTTGCCTCCCCCGCCTATAAAAGGGGGGACTCAGATACGTTATTCTTTAAGCTCTTTTGCCTTATCTCAAAACTCTGCTAAATTCTCCGTTCGAGCACTCCATTCTTGTTGAGGCAGAGAACTGACTTGAGCATCGGAGGGTCTTGCCGGAGCAACCCCACCTCCGGTTTAGACTTCCCTTGCAGGTCCCGGCGGCGACCGCGGCTTCCTCAACTCCAGCTTCTCCGGTGCAGGCGGATTTTTGCACCAACACTCATAATTGAAACTAATCTAACAATTTTTTCTTCTTCTAATTGGGTTCTAGATTCTGATTCAAATGCTCATTTGTGCACTTCTATGCAGAATCTGGAAGAAGTTAGAGGACTGAGGGAAGGCGAGATCACTCTCTGGATCGGCAATGGAGTAAGAGTTACTGCAGTAGCCGTCGAAACCTACCCTCTGTGACTATTATTAAAAATTAGTTTAATTTTAAAAGACTGCTATTATGTACCTGTACTCAGTAGAAATTTAATTTTCATATCTATGCTAGCACAGGATAACTATAATTTTTATATCCATAAAGATATGTGTGCAATTTATTTTGAAAATAAAGTTGTTGCACATGCTTTCTTGATTGACGGTCTTTATCATTTATATATGGATGTGAATATTAATATTAATGAGCAAACTATGAATGACATAGGGTCTAAGAGATTTAGAGATAGAATTAGCCAAAAATATTTATGGTACCTTAGGCTAGGCCATATAAGAGAGGATAAACTCAATAAACTAGAGAAAGATGGTCTTCTTGGACTATTGACTTTCGAGTCTTATCCAATTTGCGAGTCCTATCTTTAAGAAAAAATGGCTAAGCTGTCTTTTGTGGGATAAGAAGAAAGGGCTACTAAGATATTAGCCCTGGTGCATATTGACGTGTGCGGTCTATTTAATGTACAAGCCAGAGATGGCTATGTCTACATAACTTTTATCGATGATTATTCACGATATGATTTTGTGTGTTTGATGCATTGTAAGTTTGAAATCTTTGAAAAATTTATTGAATTTAGACATGAAGTAGAAAAGCAGATCAAAAAACCTATAAAGGTTCTTCGATCATATCAAGGAAAGAAATATCTTAGTGGAGAATTCTGAGCCTATCTCAAGGATAACGGTATAATCTCACAGTGGGTACCTCCAAAAATATCTTAGCTTAATAGGATATCTGGAAGGAGGAATCAAATTCTATTAGATATGGTCCGATCCATGTGAGCTTCACCGATCTTCCTATCTTTTTTTGAGGACATGCATTACTTTCTATGATTTATCTTTTGAATCAAATTTTTTTTAAATCCATTCTTACCACACAATATGAGTTATGGCATGATAAGAAGTCAACTCTTGAATATCTCAAGATTTGGAGATGTCTGACCCATGTCAAACGACAGCAGGTAGACAAGTTAGAGGTTAAATCTTTTAGGACTCGCTTTATGAGATATCTTAAGGAAATTATGGGATACTACTTCTATCTTCTTGAGGATCCCAATGTGATTGTGAGCCATCATGCCATCTTCTTAGAAAAGGAGTTTATTCAAGATGGAGGCAATGGGAGAAAGATTGAGCTCGAAGAGAAGGTCTCTGAAGAGCATCGAGTTCAAAAATCTGAACCCAATAGTGAGCCAGTAGATGTGGTGCTCCTCTACCTCGTAGATCAAGTAGGGTCTCCTATCATCCTGAAAGGTACTTAGGTATTCTTACAAAGGATCTAGAGAAAGCATTTCTTGTGGGAGATATAGACATTAGGAATGATCCCAAGACCTCTAATAAGGCGATGTTAGATGTTGATTCCAAAAGATAGATGGAAGTAATGAAGTTAGAAATTGACTCCATGCATGCCAACCAGGTTTGGACCTTAGTAAATCTACCTGAAGGTATTGTACCTATTAGGTATAAATGGATCTATAAAAGAAAAATTAGGTCGGATGGTCTGGTAGAGACCTATAAAGCAATGCTAGTTGCAAAAGATTATAGTCAATGTGAAGGCATTGACTATTAGAACACCTTTTCGTCTGTGGCTATGCTGAAATCCATCCAGACTTTGCTTGCGATTGTAACTTTTTATGATTATGAAATTTAGCAGATGGATGTGAAAACTGCCTTCCTAAATGGATATCTTAAGGAAGATATCTATATGGAGCAGTCTTTAGATTTTACATCTAGTGATAGTGATTACAAGGTCTGCAAGCTACAAAGGTCCATATATAGACTCAAGCAAGTATCTTGAAGTTGGAACACTCGCTTTAATGATGTGATCAAAATATTTGATTTCATCAGAAATGAGGAGCCATGTGTGTATAAAAAGATTAGTGAGAGTGCTGTCATATTTCTCGTATGGTATGTAGATGATATCCTCTTGATTGAAAATGATATTTTCATACTGCTATCGGTCAAAGTATGGTTGTCAAAAGAATTCATCATGAAAGATCTAGGAGAAGCTTCCTACATTCTTGGTATAAAGGTCTATAGAGATAAATCTAAAAGAATGATAGAACTCTTATAGCGAATGTACATAGAGGAGGTACTGAAAAGGTTCAGCATGGAAAGCTCTAAGAGGGGTCTCTTGCCCTTAGATATGACATTCATCTCTCCAAGAAGATGTATCCTGATACAGTTGAGGAGATCCAGTGTATGAGTAAAATTTCTTATGCTTCAGCAATAAGAGCCTTATGTATGTCATGTTATATACAAGACCTGATATAGCCCTTATCATAAGTGTCACGAGCAGATATCAGGCAAATCCAGATGAAGAACACTGGATTGCTGTGAAGAACATCTTTAAGTACTTGAGAAGAACTAAGAATTTATTTTTGATCTTTGGTGAAGGATCGGAGCTGAAAGTGGAGGGATACATCGATTTAGACTTTATGACTGATGTCAATGATAAAAAATCTACATCAAAATATATTTTCTCATGTAATGGAGGATCGGAGTTAGAAGTATTCCAAGCAGTCGGTCATTACAAATTCGACTATGGAAGCTGAGTACATCGCTGTCTCTGAAGTTGCTAAGAAAGCTTTCTAGTTCAAGAAGTTCATTATGGAACTATGTGTGATACCATCAGATGTCATTACACTGCACTACGACAACAGCGGCACTATAGCCCTTGCTAAGGAGCTCAGATCTCACAAAAAATCCAAGCATATAGAGTAGCGGTTCCACATCATATACGAATACCTCGAGAAAAAATTTATCGAGGTGCAGAGAGTCGACTCCACACAGAATGTGGCGGATCTACTAACCAAGCCTCTCAGCCAATAGAAAATCGAAGCTCATGTTGAGAAGATGAATCTTAAGTATATTGTTGGAGCATGATCCCGGCTCCTCCCACGGACCTTGGGTGCAGCGGAACCAGCAACAAATCGATCTGGAGACTTCTGGATACGATCCAAGGCCCTTGACGAAATCAGCCTGGTTGCTGTCTTCTTCGTCAGCCTTTCGTTCCAGATGAAGAATGCCTTTGAAACCACCTCTAAAAAATCCAAGATCTGGTACCCAACCAGATTAGACCTGGACCGAGGTCCTCCAATTTGTAGATCTTGAATTGGGATGTTCTAGATAGGGAACAAGATAGATGGAGACAGACCTCACAGATCTGTCCTGCTGCAGCCTTTTTGTAGATCTGTTGATGGAGATCTCACCCGCTTCTCAAACGACCTTAGATCAACTCCAGATCTGAGAGGGACTTGTACCAACCTTTTTTCAAGAGATTCTAGGTCTTGGACCTAGTGTTTGGGCACCTGCAAGAGGGGGGAGAAGATCTGGTAGGCGGCTGCAAGGGGGAAGGGGCTAGCGCCTCCCCTTCTTCTCTTTCCTTTTATGGACTGGCGGCAAGAAACCCTAGGGTTTCTTGCTCCTGGGGCATGGAGAATTTCTGGAGAGAGAGGGAGAAGAGAGAGAGACTTGGGAGAAAGAGTCTTATATTTTCTTGGCTTTTTTCAACCTATACACAGTACATGTATATATAAACACCGGGTCAAGTGACCCAAACCCAAAACTCCCTTGACCAACTCTATGGGAGATTAGGTTAATCCAAGCCCATGTACACCCATGACTCGACCTAATCTTACCTATCCTCGGCCCAGACCTGGTCCATAAAGAGTTGATCTCTTGAGGCCCACATAATCTAGACCTCAAGAACCCGAAAGGCCCACAGCCTTTCAACCTAGGGCCCAACTAGCCCTAGAGCCTCCATGAAGCCCTCATTAATGATAGACCTTGGCCTTAGCCTTGGTCCCCTGGGCCTTGGGCACACCACCTGGATCATAACAATCTCCACCTTGGTATCCCAAGGCCTCAACCAGCTCCACTCTATCCTTGCGACTGTAGACCCATTTGCAGCCAATGGGCCTCTTCCCCTGTGGCAACTGCACCAATCGACACGTCTGGTTCTTGTGGAGAGACTGCATCTCCTCGAACATTGCCTGGACCCACCGCTCTCTGTCTTGGCTCTCAATAGCCTCCTGATACATATATGGGTCTCCATTCGCTGTCACCAGGGCATATGATAGCATCTCCTCGAAGCCATATCGGTCCGATTGCCTGATGGTCCTCTTGGGCTTGTGTAGGGCAACACCGATATCAGTCCTCGATCTAGCTCGCTCCTGCTGGACCTCTCCACCTCGATCATCCGTCCGAGTCTTCTCCACCTGTGGAGACACCTTAGGTAGGGTCTCCACCTGAATGTCATGTCCTCCAGTAGTACCTGCAAGAGGCAAAATAAAAGAGGTAAGCTATCCAGTAGTGCCCTGCTGGACCTCCTGCTGCTCCTGCTGCTCCTCCATGCCTACTCGCCTCCGTAGGACTGACTCCTCATCAAAAGTCACATCCCGACTAATGATGACCTTCTTTTCCAAGGGATCCCACAGTCTGTATCCCTTGACTCCTCGCGGATAGCCTAGAAACACCACCTTGCACGATCTGGCATCTAGCTTGCTCTGCTCACCAGCTCCAATGTGCACATAGGCCATGCACCTAAATACCCGTAGATGGCCCAGCCCAACTATCCTCCCAGACCACACCTCCTCTAGAAGTCTGCCATCCAACCTGATGTGAGGTAACCGATTGACCAAGTAACCCACTGCGTCTACTGTGTCAACCCAGAACTCCTTTGGAAGCTCTGCTTGCAGCCTCATGCATCGTGCCTTTTCCAAAAGTGTTCTGTTCATCCTCTCGACCATCCCATTCTGCTGTGGAGTTCTCCTAACTGAGAAGTGTCTCCTGATCCCACACTCCTCACAGTAATCCTGGAACTCTCTGCTGGTGTACTCTCCACCATTGTCTGACCTCAGACACTTTACGCTCCTTCCCTGCTCCTTCTCCACCTCAGCTCTCCAGATCTTGAACTTGGTGAAGACCTCTGACTTCTCTCTCATGAAGTAAATCCAGAGTTTCTTTGAGAAGTCATCAATCAGGGTCATGAAGTATCTGGCCCCATTCCTAGCTAAAACTGGGGCTGGTCCCCACACATCCATGTGTACTAACTCCAGAGGGGCTGCACTGCGGGCTGTACTGATGTTGAACTAAACTCTCCTCTGCTTTCCCATCTGGCAAGGCTCACAGATCTCTCCTGTAGCACCATTCTCCAGATCAGAGATGAGTCCTCTCCTGCTCAACTCCCTCAGCCCTCTGTCACCCATGTGGCCTAGGTGGTAGTGCCACATCCTGTAAGTCCCCTCCTGGTCCTGTGCTGCAGCTGCTGCATCAGACTCTCCGGTCACCACAGATCCCTCCATGTGATAGAGGTTATTGTCCAACCTCCTGCCTCTCATCACCACCATAGTTCCATTGGAGATGTTCAGTACTCCGCTTCTAGCCCTACTGCTGAAGCTGTATCCACTGCGCTCTAAGTAGCCAAGTGACACCAGATTCTTTTCCAGCTCCGAGATGTGCTTTACATTTGTCAATGTCCTCACAATCCCATCAAACATCCTCACCCTAACTATCCTTATCCCAGCCACCTTGCAAGGATGATTGTCGCCTAGAGTCACTGATCCCTCATCTATCTTGATGTATGTCGCAAACCAAGACCTGTGTGGTGTGTAGTGATGTGAGCACGCAGAGTCTAGTGTCCACTCCTCTGTGTGATGCCTGTGACCATCTGATACCACAAGTAGATCATCCTCCACCTACTGCCCAGCAACTGCACTCATTGATTCTGAGCCACTTCTTTCTCCCCTCTTGCTCTTATATAGTGGACATTCTCGCTTGAAGTGCTCGAACTCTTTGCACTTGAAGCATTTCACCTCTTTCTTTCCCTTTCTGGACTTGGACTGCCCCCTGGACTTGCTTCTGCCTCTGCCTCTAGCTGTCCTCTCCCCTACTGCCAAACCCTCCTGGGGAGTCCGATCTCTGATCAACTTTTTCCTCTGCTCATTCGACCTCAGCACCGAGACCATGTCCTCATATTCCAGAGTCTCCTTGCCATAGAGCAGTGTAGTCACCAAAGAATCATATGATCCTGGTAGTGAACACAAAAGCAACAGAAACTTATCCTCCTCATCCAGCTTCACCCCGATATTCATCAACTCCGTGCACAACTGGTCGAACCTCTGAATGTGGCCAATCACATCAGATCCCTCCTGCATCCGAAGACCGTACAACCTCTTCTTCAGCATCAGCTTGTTGCACATATTCTTCCCCATATACATGGTGTGCAACTTCGACCAAAGGCCCTTCGGGGTCTTTTCTTCCAGCACCGAATACAACGCCGCATCCGCCAAACATCCTCTGATCACCGAGCATACTTTCTTCTCCAACGATGCCTACTGTCTATCTGTCATTCCCTCAGGCTTCTCATCCAAAGCCTGATCCAGATCTGCTTGCACCAGAAGATCCTCCACCCAAATTTTCCACATGAAAAAATTCTCCTTGCCATCAAACTTCTCGAACTCGACCTTCATATTGCTGCCCATGACTGGATCCAAGCCAAACAAGCAATATAAAATCAAGAAGTGTAGAATATACCTTGATGGTACCTTGCTAAAAATTTTCAGCACTTGGGATCTTCAACTTCTCGCACTTGAAACTGCTTCCTCACCACTGTGGCTCTGTACCAACTATTGGAGCATGATCCCGGCTCCTCCCACAGACCTTGGGTGCAGTAGAACCAGCAACGAATCGATCTGGAGACTTCTGGACACGATCCAAGGCCCTTGACGAAATCAGCCTGGTTGTTGTCTTCTTCGTCAGCCTTTCGTTCCAGATGAAGAACGCCTTTGAAACCACTTCTAAAAAATCCAAGATCTGGTACCCAATTAGATCAGATCTGGACCGAGGTTTTTCAATTTGTAGATCTCAAATCAGGATATTCTAGATAGAGAAGAAGATAGATGGAGATAGACCTCGCAGATCTGTCCTGCTACAGCCTTTTTGTAGATCTGTTGATGGAGATCTCACCCGCTCCTCAAACGACCTCGGATCAACTCCAGATCTGAGAGAGACTTGTACCAACCTCTTCTCAAGAGATTCTAGATTCTGGACCTGGTGTTTGGGTGCCTACAAGAGGGGGGGAGCAGATCTGGTAGGCGGCTGTAAGGGGGAAGGGGCTAGCGCCTCCCCTTCTTCTCTTTCCTTTTATGGACTGACGGCAAGAAACCCTAGGGTTTCTTGCTCCTGGGGCATGGAGAATTGCTAGAGAGAGAGGGAGAAGAGAGAGAGAGACTTGAGAGAAAGAGTCTTGTATTTTCTTGACTTTTTTCAACCTATACACAGTACATATATATATAAACACTGGATCCAGTGACCCAAACCCAAAACTTCCTTGACCAACTCTATGGGAGATTAGGTTAACCCAAACCCATGTACACCCATGACTTGACCTAATCTCACCTATCCTAGGCCCAGACCTAGCCCATAAAGAGTTGATCCCTTGAGGTCCACATAACCTAGACCTCAAGAACTCGAAAGGCCCACAGCCTTTCAACCTAGGGCCCAACTAGCCCTAGAGCCTCCATGAAGCCCTCATGAATGATGGACCTTGGCCTTAGCCTTGGTCCCCTGGGCCTTGGGCACACCACCTGGATCATAACATATATGGCTAATTAACTTTAGGTCAAGTGAGAGTTTGTTAGATGAGTGTCCTAGAAGCCAATTGTTAGCTTACATATTTTATAATTTCAAGACTTAATTTTATACTTATAATTTTTTATTATTAATAATTATTTTTATTTTCAATCATATTTATATGTCCATGATTTATCTTGAAAATTAACAAAGATGATTTCATATATTTTCAAGGTATTGAGAATTTGAAATATACATTATTAGTGGTTAGTTTTTAAATACTTTCGATCAAAAGATCATCATGGAGGACTATGATCAATCTATTTAAAATCAGTGCACGGATCACCTCCCTTCTAGGTAAATGAGTTTTGGATCTACAGTGTAGGGACATTGGAATGAGAGTACAGGTGGTTGTTAGAGAACAACTTGCATTAAGCGTGACCAATATGAGAAATTACTTGGATATCTACTCACTCATCAGTGGTTGTCTCAATACTGTAGTGGTATGAATGATCCTATGAATTATGGTGTCATCGACTATTTACAGCGAGGCTACTGAGTTTGACTATAAATTCTCTTGGTTCCTAGCCATTTAGATCTTTGCTGTATATATTGGCTACAATAGGTTCAGATTCGCTGTTAGGAGTAGGATATACCTAGATAGAATCTATCGATCTTGATAGAAAAGAAGAAGTCCTATGCGATTTGCTAGACTGAGTTCAGAAAGTCTTTGGCCAAAGCAAGTATGAATACTGAAAAAGAGTTTCTAAAAGATTCACAAGTGAACTCGAGTCAGGTCAATCTTGCATATGACTGATGAAGGGGTCTGACGAGTTCTCCATGACCTCCATCAAATTGAAACTAATGATAGATGGACTAAATCATATGATAACTGCATCTAGAAGTTTATACTTTCATTCTACTAGGTTGTCACTACATACTGTTAGGTATCACTGGTGGATTGTGGGACTCATCGGGTATCATTTTGATGATCGATGATCCTCGAAGGGTAGAGTTGAAATTGTTCCAATCCATCAAAAGGAGTTTCGATGATATTATGATGGAGATTATAGTATATCTTACTATCAGACAGAATGAAATCTATGAAGTCACATACAAAAGAGGTTCTTGTTCGATCAGATAGTTGATCAATAATTATGAATCGTTAAAGGGTACAATCATCAATATGATTGATGATTAACCTTATACAAATGTTGTAATTATATAATTTACTAAGTGTTAGTAAATTATAGAAAGATTAATTAGCAATTTGATTGCTAACTGACTCAATTTGATTGAGCAATGAGGTTCAGATCAAGTTTAATTGAATTGGATTCATTTTGACTTGGATTGAGTTTGATTGGATCTAGCTTAATTGTGAAAGAAATTAATTCTTGATTTGATCAAGATTTAGATTCAATTAATTTCTAATTAGATTAGAATTTGATTGAGTAGATTGGGTTCCTAATTTGATTAGGTTTCGTTATCTATTTGGGTCAAACCAAATCTGATTTGGTTTAAATCAAAGTTGAAAACTCTAGAGTCCCATCTCCCTAGAACTCTCTCTCCCCTTACATGCCCTAAGATTTCATGCCCATATATCTCACACAAAAAGGGTTTTTAGCATGAGGATGTTTGCATGAAAGTGAGGAGGGTGCAAAGATAAGGGATGGGGCGGCACTCATGGTGAGTTATCTATCATATCTCCTAATCTCTTTTCTATTTTGAATTTGATTCAAATCAAGAGATGGAGATAAGATGGAAAGAGATCAAAGGATAAAAGAAAATTATTAGTGGCACCAACTTCTTTTTGTGCACATTAAGAAAGGAGTGTGTGTGAGAAAAAATCATATCTAATTTCTTTCTCATGCCACTCCTCCCATCTTGGCCCAAATATTGGATGCCCCTCCTTTGGCATGTAATGGGTTGTGGCATCCCAATTAAACCCTAATATCTCTTGATCCCTATAAAAAAAGACTTCAATACTCATGTGCCTAGAGTATGAGAAGTAGAGAAAAAATTTGAGATAAAAGTTCTGCTCAAAATTCGAGCCTTCTTTCTCATTTTCTTCCTCCCGTTCTTCTTAGTTCTTAAGAGAGTCTGTGAGATCTGAGAGAGAACCAAATCACCATCAAAGAGGAGATTTTTGTAAGGGGACTAGCACCTCGAGAACATCATCTCGCCTCTGATTGAAATGAGTCCTCATATGGATACCTTTGGAGGCCAGATATGTGCACGGCTAGAGGAATCGTTCAGATCTACGATCATCAACTGCGGTGTAGTTCGATCTGCATAAGGTATTAAGATCCGATCTCAATTTTAATTTTTAATTTACAGATTATTTGCATGTCTTAGATCTGGACACGGATAGTATTAGATTTGATTTAAAGCATGCGGGGTTAAAGAGGTATAACCTAGATCTAATTCCGTTGTTTAAAAATTATTTTGAAATCTATGCAAGCAATCCTATCCATTTTCTAATAATAGATTAACATTATGATATCCCATAGATAAAATATCTTTCAAATATATTTTTTGATATTTTTATAATTTTTTGAATCAAAATTATGATATTTTATATTAAAATTATAATATCCTATATGTAAAACTTCTTTGAAGGTAATTTTAATAATATTATTACATCCTATATTATAATTATGATATTATAAGTTAATATTATATCATTCTGTAGATAAAATATCTTTCAAGTATATTATCTGATATTTTTTTGATATCTTGAATCAAAATTATGTTAATTTTTTATTAAAATTATGACATCCTATAGTAAAATATCTTTTAAAGATAGTTTTGATAATATTATAATATTCTAAATCATAATTATGATATTTTAGATTAATATTATTATATCTTATAGATAAGACATCTCTCAAGTATATTTTTTGATAATTTTATGATATCTTGTATCAAAATTATGGCATTCTATATTCAAATTATGACATCCTATAGGCAAAAAAAATTCCTAAATATAGGTTATGATATCTTGAATCAAAACTATAATATTATAGATTAAAATTATGATATTTTAGTTTGAAATTATGATATCCTATAGTAAAAATAGCTTCCAAAGTACCAAAGTAAGAAGATATCATAATTATGATATATTAGGTTAAAATTATAATATTCTAGATTAAAATTATGACATTATATGGTATATCTTTAAAGAACCTTATATTTATATCTTTCATATGTATTTTTTTGACTTCAAAGAACTTTCTATACATCTTCTACAGAGATTTCTGTAAATGATTAGTTGGATGAGGCTTCATGTGATGGTTGTCTTGAGAATTTATTTTTTTTCTAGTATACCAAATGTAAATAATGAGTTGGTAGAGTGTGAAGAAGAAAATCGGGATGTCACTCTTCATGACCACTATAAGGCCATCGATGGACCAAAAGACCATATTCCTAGTTTGTAGAATCTATGGTTTATGACAAGAAAAGGAGCACCAGAGGAATGAGGGAGGAGAGGACCAAGGATGAAAACAACATATTATAAATTTCTTACTAAATATCATAATTTATAAATTAGATATTTTAATTTCATCAAAATATGAAATATAGTATAACAGATAGTTTGAAAAATCTATTACTTTAATAAAATATGGTCTCAAATTTGAAATATATTACATGGACTAATCATAATTATACTATTCTTTCTGCTTCAAAAAAGTTGTCTATACATTATTTCATAATTTTGATACAGAATATCATATTTTTATATGTACTGTATTTAAAAATATTTTTTATATCAAGATATGATAATTCTATATTTGAAGATATTTTTTATATCAAGATATTATAATTTTAATCTATAATATCATAATTTTGATCTAAGATATCATAATTCTACATTCAAAAATATTTATTATGTGAGATAATATAATTTTAACCTACAATATGATAATTTTGATCTAGAATATCATTATTATACATTCGATGATACTTTTTATATCAGGATATCATAATTTTAACCTATAATATCATAATTTTGATCTAAAATATAATAATTCTACGTTCGAAGATATTTTTTATATCAGAAAGTTATAATTTTAAATTATAAAATTATAATTTTGATTCATGATGTCATAATTCTGTGTTTGAAGATATTTTTTATATTGGATGTTATAATTTTAATTTATAATATAATAATTTTGATCCAAGATGTCATAATTTTATAATCTATAATATCATAATTTTAATCTAATATATCATAATTCTATATTTAATGATATTTTTTATACCAAGATATCATAATTTTAATCTATAATATCATAATTTTAATCTAGGATATCATAATTATATATTTGGAGATATTCTCCATGTCAGGATGTCATAATTTTAATCTATAATATCATAATATTGATCCAAAATATCATAATTCTATGTTTAGAGATATTTATTATATCGGATGTCATAATTTTAATCTATAATATCATAATTTTGATCTAGAATGCCATAACTCTGTATTTGATGATATTTTTTATATTCGAATGTTATAATTTTAACCTATAATGTCATCATTTAGATCCAAAATATCATAATTCTGTATTCAGAGATATTTATTATGTCAGATGTTATAATTTTAATTTATAATATCATAATTTTGATTCAAGATATCATAATTCTATATTCGACGTTATTTTTTACATCGAAATGTTATAATTTTTATCTATAAATCATAATTTTGATCTAAAATTCATAATTCTATATTTAAAACTTTTTTGTATCAGAATGTCATAATTTTAACCCATAATATCATAATTTTGATGCAAGACGTCATAATTCTATATTTAGAGATATTTTTTATAATAAATATCATAATTTTAATCTATAATATCATAATTTTTATCCTGAATATCATAATTTTATATTTAAAAATATTTTTTATGTCATAATATCATAATTTTAACCTATAATTTCATAATTTTGATCTAAAATGATATTGTAGGTTAAAATTATAATATCTACCACAAGAAACATTCTTGAACATAGAATTATGACATTCTAGATTAAAATTATGATATTATAAATTAAAATTATAATAATCTGGTATAAAAATATTACTGAATACAGAATTATGATATCTTGGATCAAAATTATGATATTGTGGGCTAAAATTATGACATCCAACATAAAAAATATCTCTGAACGTAGAATTATGACATCATGGATCAAAATTATGATATTATAATTAAAATTATAATTTTTTTATATAAAAAAGATCTCTCAATGTAGAATTATGATATTTTAAATTAAAATTATGATATTATAGTTAAAATTATGACATCCTGATATAAAAAAGTCACCTAATATAGAATTATGATATCTTGAATCAAAATTATGATATTATAGCTAAAATTATGATATCTTGCATAATAAATATTTTAAAATATAGAATTATGATATTTTGAATCAAAATTATGATATCTTGATGAAGAAAAAGAAAGCCTATTTCTTTGGGAGAATAAATGGATAGTCAGGGTGCATCTAAAAAAATTTTTCTATACCAACTTGATAAAGATTGGATCTTTACCTGATTCATAGTGAAATAGAGATCAAATCCCCAAGAATCTGATTCACAAGCTTTGCGTAGGTCTAAATCCATAGACCCTCTACTTTGTACGCACACTAAGCTTCACAGAAAAGTGGGATAAAGTCTCGGATTGAAACACCTTTACAAGGCAACAAGAGAGGAGAGAGAGCCTCTGGTGTGATGCCTCACACTAGCAAGAGGGGATGCCCAAAGATGCTCCATGCCAAGGAAAAGGTGGGACGCCTAAGGGGATGACACGCCAAGAGGAAGGGTGACGCCTCCTCTTCCTTCATACCTCCTCTCTCTCTCTCTCTCTTTCTCTCCTTAGTATATAATCTAATTGTTATGTCATGATAGTTAAAAATCCTTCCTATTTATAGATGATTCCCCATGACCCATAAGACTAGGATTTTTGATTCAAATAGATTTTGAATTAATTCATAATTTATCAAAGAAGGAGTCCTAAACGAGGAAGGATTGGCGCCTAACTAAGAGCCTACATGCACCCATGCTCACACCCCATATGGGGCGGCAACAACCAGCACCCCACCTAGTGTTGGTCAGCCATAAAGGAGAGAGAGTCTCAGTAAAAGTGAACTCTAAGGATCTAATTCAAAAATAGATCAATTCAAATCTAATTCAAACCTGATTTGAAACAATTTTGAAAAGACTGTCAATCCTAAACTATTTAAGATTTAGGAACAAGTTTAACTTAAATTTTTCTATCCAATTAAGTCTAATTAAATCAGATCTAATCTAAAATTAATTAATATTTAAATCCAATCTTTCATAGACTTTTTGGATTATAAATCAAATTTTGTTCATCCCCAAAATTGAACCTAAACCTCATGTCTAGTGCTAGCTAGACATAGTCAACTGTTTAATCCTGTATGATCGATAACTTAATTCTTAATCAAGTTAGTTTATATATTCAATCAAGTCATGTACTTTCAAATTAAATATATAAATATAGGTCAATTTTTTTTTTATGTCATCTGACTTTGTGCGTGACTCCATAGGTTCGAATACTAAGTCGGTAACACAGAAACCATTTCCTATACTAATTGAAATTACCATCTAACAATAGTTTCCGATGTCCAAATAGGTTGAATAATTATAAGATAATATTTAAGAACCTATGCATATGGTTATCATATAATTCATCCTTTTGACCCTGAATGCTCTAGGATGATCTAGGATTAACTTCAACCCTGACAGAGTCATCCACATTGTATTTCAACCTTTTAAATCCATCACATGGATTATCCTGACCAAAATTTTACTAAATTAAAATGTAGTGATACATCATCTCTTATAATCTGGAGGGGTTAATCCCATCTTGATCTATACACAGACTTTGCAAGTACTTGACTGTACCTAGTAACCTTCCATCACTACATTAAAAATGCAGATAGTCCGGCATCAAAATATAGTAAGTTGCTTGTAAGTCACTATGATGATCTCAAATCTGAGGGACACTTATGTCTATACGCTTTGCGAGTTGCTCTTGATAGTAGAACACTCAGCAGGTGAGTCACTTATTCAATGATGATGTATACCTACATCTCATTTGTATGCTATACCAGTGTCTCTATACTCCTTGATTAAGAGAATAACTAACCCATATGGCATACAATAATTTTTACTCGATAAACATTATCATCTTTCAATGACATATCATTTGGTCACAAACATGTTTAAGAACTATACGATAAATCTTCTTTTATCGATTACTTCATAGTTCTAAGGACTTCATCACAACACAAGAGTTCTATAAAGAAGTTGTATCTTTATGATGAATAATACCAAAATAATTTTTATGATCGATCAATAATTTATATACATATTACAAAAAGAATACAATCATCTATACGATTGATTTTAAGACATATTTTCTAACAACTCCTACTTGGACTAGAGCAAATCGGGATAGTATCTTATACCTATCTTCTATTTGTGATCATCAAACTCTTTGATCCTAAGAGCTTTAGTAAAAGGGCCAGATAGGTTCTCCTTTCCGTCGATCTTCTGAAGCTCGACATTACCTCGATCCATAATCTCTAGTGCAAGATGATAGTGGTGCAGAATATACTTTGTATGCTGGTGTGACTTTGGTTCTTTCGTCTGAGCTATGGCTCCAGTATTGTCACAGTGTAGCAGAACAGGACCATCAATAGAGGGTGTAACTCCAAGCTTGGTGATGAATTTTTGCAACCACACTACCTCCTTTATGGCATTAGATGCAGTAATATACTCTGCTTTGCATATAGAATCGGCTACAGTATGTTGCTTGAAACTCTTTTAGCAATTACTTCTCCATTTAAGATAAACACATAGTCCGACATGCTTCTGCTATCATCACCATCTTACTGAAAACTGAAATTAGTGTATTCTATAAGTTTTAGGTTAGTGTCTCCGTAGATAAGCCATTGATCTTTAGTATTTCTTAAATACTTAAGAGTTGTCTTCACAACCTTTCAATGGTTTTTACCCAGATATGACTGGTACCTACTTACTACCCTTAGTGAATAGGTCATATCCGATCTCATCATGTTATGACGTACATGATAGATCTCACTATCGAGGCATATGGTATTTTACTCATATGCTCTCTCTCCTGAGGGGTTGTCAGACAATCCTTCTTGGAGAGAGTAATTCTATAGCCTATCGGTAGATAGCCTTTTTTGAAATTCTCTATGTTAAACCATTTCAACATGGTATCGATGTACGTAGATTGGAACAATCCAAGCAATCTTCTAGATCTATCCCTATAGATCTTAATCTTTAGGATATAGGATGTTTCTCCCAAATCCTTCATGGAGAACTGTGATGATAACCATAGCTTCACACTTTGCAAAGCTAGGATGTCATTTTCTATCAATAGTATGTCATCAACATACAGTACAAAGAAGATGACTACAGAATCATTAGCCCACTTATAGATACAAAACTCTTTTCTATTCCTAACGAAGCCATATATTTTGATCACCTTATCAAAATGCATGTTCTAACTCTTAGATGCCTGCTTCAGTCTATAGATGGACCTATTTAGTTTGCACACTTTAGATTCATCTGTGGATGTGAATCCTTCAGGTTGTATCATATACACTTCTTCCAACTCTCCATTTAAGAAAGCAGTTTTGACATCCATTTATCAGATCTCATAATCTAAGTATGCAGCTATTGCAAGCATAATCTGGATGGACTTGAGCATTGCCACAGGAGAGAACTTCTCATCATAGTCAATACCATAGTGCTGACGGTAATCCTTGACAACTAGATGGGCTATATAGGTCTTTACTTTTTCGTCTGCTCCTTTTTTTCTTTTGAAAATCTATTTGCACCCTATGGGTTCTATCCCTTTAGATAGATCAACTAGTGTCCAGACACCATTGATCTGCATGGACTCCATCTCAGACTTCATAGCCTCCAACCATTTTTGAGAGTCGGGCCTTTGCATGGCTCCACATAAGTGATCGGATCCTCATCATTCTTATTTAATTCGATAGGATCATCATCTCGGATCAAAAAATTATAGTATCTATCTGATTGATGTGGTACTCTATCAGATCTCCTCAATGGTGCCTCTATTGGCTCACGATTTGATTATCTAATCAAATTCGATTCTGTGTGTGTCGGTTCTTCTACCTTATGAACTTCATCAAGTTTAATTTTACAGATATTAGTTTCTTCTTTAAGAAACTTCTTTTCTAAAAAGACTGTCTTGTTACTAACTAACACCTTTTATTCTTCAGTGAAGTAGTAGTATCTTTGTTGCCCAGCTATGCAACCCAAGAGGGGGGGTGAATTGGGTTTCTAAAAATTTTAAGCCCAACAGATTACTTATGAAGAACAAAACAAAGACTTTAATTCAATATTAATTACCTAAAGTAGGAATGCAAGAATATAATAAAGAAATAAAGTGAAGCGATAAAGCACACCACAAACACAAGGATTTATAGTGGTTCGGTGCTAACCTTGCACCTACATCCACTCTCCAAGATCCTACTTGGGAATTTCAATCCACTATCCTTTGTATTCAACCCGAATACAAAACGTCAGAAACTCTGACACTAGCTATCCCAAGCTAGATCACTTGTTTTTCGGGTACAAGTAAACCCAAAACACTCCGATTTCAGGTTCGGATCAACCTTTCCTTGTTTTGGAAATCCTCCAAAAATAAGAACAAAAACTCACAAAGAGTTAGAAAATTTTGAGCACAGATTAATACAATAACATCTCCTTAAATGAGCGAATATAACAATAAAAGCTTTACTCAAATGAAGAACCCCTTTTTCAGATTTTTTCAAAGTGGATGAACGCTTGAATGCTTGAGAAGAGGTTGATTGTTGATTGAAGATCTCTTGAAAGCTTTGAACGATCTCTAGATCAAGGTTGAAACAATAGGCGTGAAGAATTCTCTCCTTGAAAGCTCTTGCTTTTCTCTTTCACAATCTCTCTGGTATATTGTGGATCCTCTCTCTTTTTCTTTTTGGATTTTTCGTTGATCTCAGGCTTTTTCTTGCAGATTTCGGATCCTCTCTTCTGTTCTTCTCATTTTTGATTTCACGTTTGATCCGCTATTTAATCTGCAATTTCTTTCACCATTTTAAGCATTTTGTAGCATTAGAAGCAAGAGAAAATAATTTAGGTAGATAAAGAGCCGTTAGAGCAATTTTAGGAAGCATAAATGGTAATTAAAACGGGCAAAAAAATAGCCGTTGCTGACATTTTTCGTCGCAGGGGTCAACTCATGAGTCGACTCATGCATCAGGAGTCGACTCATGAGTCGACTTCTGTTGCACAGACCAGAAGGTCTGATTTCTGGATTTTTCGGCTCAAATCAGCAGAGGTCGACTCATGAGTCGACTCATGCCTTGTGGGTCGACTCATGAGTCGACTCACAGGTCGTGCCAAGTCAAAAATCCAGCGTGCCATGGGAATTTTTTGCGTGCCATTCAGCTCATAGTGCCATGAGTTGACTCATGAGTCGACTCATGCACTTCAAACCTTCATAACTTCAAAAATATAAGTCCAAATACAATAAAATTTTCATCAATAGTTTACAAATCATTTGTTCTACCAAATGGTACTATCAAATCAAGATTTTAATGAAATTACAATTTTGCCCTTGAAGAGCATAAGGACTTTTTCATTTTAAAATTATTTGTATCCCTTCAATCTGCTTTGTAATCATCAAAATCAATCTAGGAGCAACAATCTCCCCCTTTTTGATGATGACAAAATATTTGAACAAAAATATTTATGTTAATGCATTATTTCAAAAGAATCCATTATAGGTGTATATGCTTGAAAAGAGTATGATTCTTTTGGCATGTAATATAAATGCAAAAATAGTTTGTCCATTTTCTTAAAGATTTGAAAAGGGTATTAGATCATTTTGAGTTTAAGATATATCAGAGCAAGAGAAGAGAAATAAATTTTGCAATGTATCAGAGCAAGAAAAATAATTTTTTACAATGTTATCAGAAAAGATTTTACAATGTATCAGAGCAAGAAAATTTTATAATATATCAGAGAAAATTTCACACTGTATTAGAGCAAATGTCAGAGAAAATTTTACACTGTATCAGAGCAAATGTTATAATATATCAGAGAAACTTTCACACTGTATCAGATTAAATTTTATCATGTATCAGAGCAAGTTAAAAGAAATTGTAGGGTGTATCAGAGTAAAACAAATTTCTTAAGATGTATCAAGGTGAATAAAATTTCAAAAGATGTATCAGAGCAAGTTTGAATTTTGAAATATATCAGAGCATATAAAAAAATACTTATTTGCATTGTACTTATGATTTTGCTTTTGATGGATGGCTTTTTGTTTAAGTTCTGTCTGATACCAAATTTCGATACCAAATTTCTCAAAGTTTTGTTTAATTTCTCTAATATTTGTTTCCCAATAATTTTTTTTAATCTTCCAATTTTTGTTTAATTTCTCAAGTTTGGTTTAATCTTTCAATTCTTGTTTTTGTTTAATTTCTCCCCCTTTTTCTCATAATTTAGGGTTTTGCTTTTTGTTTAATTTCAATTTTTGTTTTTATTTAATTTCTCCCTCTTTTTGACATCATCAAACATAGTTAACTCTTCCTCTTTTTTTTTTTTTTTTTTTAAATATTCTTTAATTTCTTCCCCTTTAGAGTTTTTCACAGATGTTTGCTCCCCCTTAATATAGCAATTATCAACAGCAAACAACAACAAGGAGAAGACAATATTTCAACAAGAAGAAAATATATAACCAAAATATGATCATTACAAAGAGGTAGAAATATAGGTAAAAGATGATTCCATTAATATCATAATTGTTTCAATACATAGTTCTTAAAAATAAAATTCAACCAGCTAATTGTCAATACATGGCCCCAAGGTATAGATCCTAGAACAAGACACTAACACCTAGGATCTAGTAAAGATCAAGATAAGTCAATGATCGGAGTCATCAGATATAGGGTGAGGAGATGATGGATCAGAAGTGCATCCTCTACCCCGTCTGCCTCTGGCACGAGCAGGAGAACGAGATGAACTGGGTGGCTGAGAACGCTGAGATGCTAGGGCTGATACCATGAGTCTGATAGAATCAAGTACGTTCAATGCTCTGGAAACAGATTGAAGTAGAGCAGTGAACTGGGTGGTAGCATGCTCACTCGATCCTCGGATCTCTTTCCTCAGTAATTCATATCCACCTTCTAGTGCTCCTCTGAGCCTGCCAGCCTCTGCAGTGAGGTCTGTGACCTCAATAGTAGACTCCTGTGGCTGGGGATGGGCCAATGCAAGGACTTGCCCCTGCAAGTCAAGAACTCTGCCAGTCAGTCTCCAGACTGTGTCCTCAAGCTGCTGTATCCTGATGGACTGATCTGAAATCATCTGAAATACAGTGGAGATATGGGGAGTAATGGTCTGATCAGAAGAGGTAGCTCCAGGTGCAAAAGAAGTACTACTCCACTGGCTAGACAGCAAAGAAGCCACACGCTGAGATATATGCTCGATCTGATCGTCAGCCAGTCTGAACTCTGAATGAGATGCTCTGCTCTCTGGCTGATACACTGGTGTGGGCATCCTAGTAAACTCAGAAGGGCCAGCCTCAGTATCAGGAATGAACTGGGTATCTGGTGAAGCTGCCCTGAAGTCATGTACAGGAGAAGATGGACCTTCTTCTTCTACTCTGCCTTCAGTTCTGTCTTCAGCTCTTTCCTCAACTCTTTCCTCAGCTCTTTCTTCAGAGCCCTTGATCCAACCACCAACAGTCTTTGTAATTCCCATTCGGTGTAGGCTGTGTTGGTTGAAAGTGTCCACATGTGAGAGCTTGGTAGGTGCCTCCCCCTCACAGCTAACTCCAAACCTCCTAAATACTCTAGTAAGGGCCATACCATAAGGCAAGTGTGCCTTGGATTTGTTCAAAGTTTCTCTCATGGCCTCTATCATAAGTGCAGGGAGGTTTAGGGGGGTTTGAGTGATGATATGAAATATGACACATACATCTCTGTCAGATAGTAGATCATGCCTACCACTCCTAGGAAAGAAGAGTTTTGTTACAATCTGATGCAGGACCCTCATCTCAATGGATAATAGCTTTGCTTCCAATTTGTTTAAACTTCCTGAAAAAGCTTCTCCTAAGATAATTCTGATCCCTTCTTCTTTAATTGGGAGTTTCATATATGAGTATCCTTCACTAGGCAACTGAAGTATTTCTCCCAATATCCTAGAATCCAAGCATATGTCAATCCCCTTTACAGTTGAAGTCACTGACCCATTTCCATAATTTAGGTTCTGGTAGAACTCTCTAACTAGATCAACATAGGTAACTTCCTTAAGGGAGCAGTAAAGTTCCCATCCTTGATTTTTGATCTTACTTGCAAAAGTAAAGCCTTCTTTCTCAAAGAACCGAAAATCTATATTTTTTCCGGTTTCTACTTTTCTATCAGAAAGAGGATTCACTCTGGGGCTTATGGAGGATTGAGAGGGACCTTGAGCAGGTACTGAAACTGGATCGGGAACACTGGAAGACTGAGCATGCCTTTTCTTTCGAACAATTTCCTCAGGCTCACGGATTGATTTCCTTCTTTGGGAAAGTTTCATCTTTGGAGCCATATCCAATAAAGTAGCAGACAAGAAGACTTGAATTGAGTGGAGGAGAGATCACAAGAGAGTAAAGAGAAATTTTAGTGGAAAAAAGAAGTGGATTTTGGAAGTTCGGTGAAGTGCTAGGGCACGTTCCAACCGCGCCAAGCAAAGCGAGAAAGCACGAGAAATCTCTTTTCCAAAGAGGTGATTTTTGATGGAGAGTAGGAGGGAGAATTGCCTCGAGATAAATTCTTGAATTTGGAGCAAAAAAAAGAGTTGGAAAGAACGACTTTCGGAAGGAAGACGATGAGAAGATGAGTCGTCTCACAAACAGGGTTCCCGTTTAAAAACAATGAGCCCGTGGGAAGTTTGTGGGATTTACAAGTTTGCCATTGAGTCGACTCATGGGGGTCGACTCATGAAGTTCAAAAATTTAGGAAAAATGCAAATAAATTCTAGAAAAATTCAAAATTTTGGGAGAAAGAATTTTGCTCAATGATAAGTTTTTAGAGTAATAAATCTGATCTTTTGGGACCAGGATAGATGTTGAAACTTGAGCTCTAATCAATTCTTTAGAAATTGAGAAATTTTAGGCAAATGGATCTAGAATTCCTAGATTTCTCCTAATTTCACAGAATCTATCCTCACTAAGGACCTTTGTAAAGATATCAGCTAATTGATTCTCAGTGCAAACATATTCAAGAATTATATTTTTATTTTGAGCATGTTCTCTTATGAAATGATGTCTTATTTCAATATGTTTGGATCTTGAATGTTGAATTGGATTTTTAGATAGATTTATGGCACTTGTGTTGTCACATCTTATTGGTGTTTCATTAAGTTTGATTCCAAAGTCTTCGAGTTGTTGCTTAATCCACAAGATTTGAGCACAACAACTTCCGGCTGCAATGTATTCGGCCTCAGCCGTAGACAGTGCCACCGAATTTTGTTTCTTGCTAAACCATGAGATTAGATTTACTCCAAGAAATTGGCAAGTTCCACTTGTGCTTTTTCTATCTAATTTACATCCAGCAAAATCAGCATCTGAATATCCTAATAAATTAATTTGTGAGTCCTTAGAGTACCATAACCCTAGAGTTTGAGTACCATTTAAGTATCGAAGGATTCTTTTAACAGCATTCAAATGAGATTCTTTAGGATTAGATTGATATCTAGCACATGAACAAACACTAAACATGATATCAGGCCTACTTGTAGTTAGATATAATAATGAGCCAATCATACCTCTATAGTATTTTAAGTCTACGCTTTTACCTTCATCATCCTTGTCAAGCTTACATGAGGGACTCATTGGTGTGCCAATTGGTTTGCAGTTCTCCATTCCAAATCTTTTGAGTAGTTCCTTGGTGTACTTGCTTTGGGTGATGGAGATTCCCTCTTTTGATTGTTTGATTTGGAGTCTGAGGAAGAAGGTGAGTTCTCCCATCATGCTCATCTCGAACTCTCCCTGCATAAGCTTAGCAAAGTCTTGACAAAGGGATTCATTAGTAGACCCAAAAATTATGTCATCAACATAAATTTGTATAATTAGCATATCATTTTGATTTTTTTTAATAAATAGGGTTGTATCTACACTGCCTCTTGAAAAACCATTATTTAGTAAAAATTTGCTTAGCCTTTCATACCATGCTCTAGGTGCTTGTTTTAATCCATATAAAGCTTTATTTAATCTAAAGACATGATTAGGAAAAGCATGATTTAAAAATCCAGGGGGTTGTTCTACATATACTTCTTCAGAGATATATCCATTTAAAAATGCACTTTTAACATCCATTTGAAATAACTTGAAATTCATAAAGCAAGCATATGCAAGTAGAAGTCTAATAGCTTCTAATCTAGCAACAGGTGCAAAGGTTTCATCAAAATCAATTCCTTCTTCTTGATTATATCCCTTAGCAACCAGTCTTGCTTTATTTCTAATTACATTTCCATGCTCATCTAATTTGTTTCTAAAGACCCATTTTGTTCCAATTATTGAATAATCTTTATGTCTTGATACTAAGGTCCAAACATTATTTCTTTCAAATTGATTAAGTTCCTCTTGCATAGCATTAATCCAGTTATGATCATTTTCAGCCTCTTCAAAAGTTTTAGGTTCAAGTTGAGATACAAAAAAACAATGATTAAGTACATCTCTAAGTGAAGAACGTGTTTTTACCCTATGCAAAGGATCACCGATAATTAACTCCTTAGGGTGGTTGTGAACATACCTCCATTCCTTGGGTAGGTCATTTGTACCTTGAGGTTGTTCTTGAATTTTTTCACCTCTTTCATTTTGTTCGTCTTCTTGATCCTTGTCTTTTGGAGTTGCTGAGTCTTTCAGAGTGATCTCCTTCATACCTTCTATTAGTGGCTCTGCATCATCAACACCCTCATTCTTCCTTGAAGGAAGATCGTTAGATTCATCAAAAACAACATGTATGGACTCCTCAGCTACTAAAGTTCTTTTGTTGAAAACTCTAAATGCTTTACTAGTGGAGGAGTAACCTAGAAAGATTGCTTCATCTGATTTTGCATCAAATTTACCAAGTTTTTCTTTGCCATTATTTAATACAAAACATCGGCAACCAAAAACATGAAAATATGCAATATTTGGTTTTCTTCCTTTCCAAAGTTCATAGGGGGTTTTCTTTAAAAATTGTCTAATTAAAGCACGATTTAAAATGTAACATACTGTGTTAATAGCTTCCGCCCAAAAATATCTTGGAAGGTTGCTTTCACAAAGCATGGTACGGGCCATTTCTTCTAAGGTTCTGTTTTTTCTTTCTACTACCCCATTCTGTTGGGGTGTCCTAGGAGCAGAGAAGTTATGGCCAATTCCATTTTCATCACAAAAATTTTCAAAATCTTGATTTTCAAATTCAGTTCCATGATCACTTCTAATATTTTGAATTGAAAATCCTTTTTCATTAGAGACTTTTCGATGAAATTTAGTGAAAATATGAAAAGTTTCATTTTTGTGAGCTAAAAAGAAAACCCAAGTAAAACGAGAGTAATCATCTATTATTACAAATTCATATCATTTTCCTCCTAGACTAGTGGTTCTAGTTGGTCCAAATAAATCCATATGTAAGAGCTCTAAAGGTCTAGAAGTTGAAACAGTATTTTTGGGTTTAAATGATACTCTAGTTTGTTTACCTAATTGGCATGCATCACAAATTCTATCCTTTTCAAAATTCAGTTTTGGCAAACCGAGAACTAAATCCTTTTTAATTAATTTTGAGAGAGAATGCATGCTAATGTGTGCAAGTCTACGATGCCACAGTCAACTAGTCTCATTTATTTTAGCATTTAAAGAAACTAGGCATTGCATGTCTAATTTTGTTAAATCATTCAAGTCTACCATATAAACATTGCCATGCCTATGTCCTATAAATTTAATGCCATCGTTAATAGGACTCGTCACAATGCAAACAGATGATTCAAAACTTACTTTATACCCTTTATCACAGAATTGACTAATGCTAAGTAAGTTATGCTTTAAACCTTTAACTAATAAAATATTCTCAATGTATTTGGAGGGAGTGATACCAATATTACCTATCCCGATGATCTTTCCTTTGCCATTATCTCCAAAGGTGACCATCCCTCCATCCTTAGCATCAAGCGTGATGAATTGTGATTCATCACCAGTCATGTGTCTCGAGCATCCGCTGTCAAGATACCATTTCCTGTTTCCTTCTTGGGATGTTAGACACACCTGCAAGCAAAGGTCACGTTTCTGTCTTAGGTACCCAAGCTTTCTTGAGTCCTTTCAGGTTAGTCAGAATGGTTCCTTTTGGAACCCATATTTTCTTTGTGTTTGCATATTTGTTAATAAGACATGTGTATGATTTATATCCTATTCTTCCACATTTAAAACAAGTAATATTTGTAGACTTGTTACTTGAATAATTTACATAAATATCCTTCAGAAATTTTTGTTTCTTCAGGGGTTTATAACCAAGTCCAGCCTTATCATATATAGCTTTCTGATTTTCAAGGATCATATTTAGTTTGTTTGAACTTAAGGTGAACTTATCTACTATAGATTTCAGCTTGTTCATTTCATCCTTTAAGTTTTGATTTTCTTGAATCAAGGTGAATTTTTCAATTGAAAGATTTTCAGCTTGTTTCACTAAGGACTGATTTTCCAGTTTCAGCTCTTTGTTTTTCTTCCCTAGTTTCTTTAATTCATCAATTGAATCATAGAATGCTTCATGCAATTCTTCAAAAGTAAATTCACTAGTGGATTCAGAAGTTACCTCATTTTCATGTGCCATCGGCACAGATTGGCTTGTTCTGTTGAGGTTTCCTCGTCGGAGCTTGAGTCATCACTCGCACTCCAGGTCGCCATCATTGCCTTCTTTTTGAACTTCTTTGGACCTTTCTTCAAATGTGGACATTCGGATCTGAAATATCCTGGCTTCTTGCACTCATAGCATATAGGGTGTTGATCTTTCTCCTTTTCTTTGCTTTGATCCCCTTTTGTGAATTTCTTTCTCATCCCCTGTTTCCTTTTTCTTAGAAACTTCTTAAATTTCTGGGTGATGAGAGCCATCTCTTCATCCTGATCTTCATCTTCAGAGTCATCCATTTCATAATCAGACGAAGTTGTGGATTTGAGGGCAATGGTTCTTTTCTTTTTGACTTCATCCTCTTGATGTTGCTTCATGCTAAGTTCATGAGTCATCAAGGATCCAAGAAGCTCTTCTAGAGGTAGAGTGTTCAAGTCCTTTGCTTCTTGGATGGCAGTCACCTTGGCTTCCCAAGTTCTTGGCAGTGACCTGAGAATCTTCCTTACAAGTTCACTGTTAGTATAAGATTTGCCAAGACTCTTTAAACCATTGATTATATCAGTAAAACGAGTAAACATAGCAGTTATGGACTCATCATGCTCTATTTTGAACAATTCATATTTATGTACAAGCATGTTTATTTTAGACTCTTTTACTTGATTTGTTCCCTCATGGGTGACTTCTAACCTATCCCATATTTCTTTAGCAGATGCACAAGTAGAAATGCGATTGAATTCACTAGCATCTAGTGCACAATAAAGAACATTCATGGCTTTGGCATTTAATTGTGCCAATTTTTTGTCAACCTCATCCCATTCTTTCTCGGGTTTGGTTGACTCCTCACCATCTATAATCTTGGTGGGTGTGTGAGGACCATTCACTATGATACTCCACATATCATAGTCGAGTGCTTGTATGAAAATCTTCATCCGAGCTTTCCAATAGGTGTAATTAGACCCATTGAAAAGTGGAGGTCGGTTTGTTGATTGCCCCTCGGCTAGAGAAGTACCAACATGGGTTGCCATAGATCTTTGGCTCTTTGATTATTAGATCAAAGAAGGGCTAGAGCACCGGCTCTGATACCACTTGTTGCCCAGCTATGCAACCCAAGAGGGGGGGGGTGAATTGGGTTTCTAAAAATTTTAAGCCCAACAGATTACTTATGAAGAACAAAACAAAGACTTTAATTCAATATTAATTACCTAAAGTAGGAATGCAAGAATATAATAAAGAAATAAAGTGAAGCGATAAAGCACACCACAAACACAAGGATTTATAGTGGTTCGGTGCTAACCTTGCACCTACATCCACTCCCCAAGATCCTACTTGAGAATTTCAATCCACTATCCTTTGTATTCAACCCGAATACAAAACGTCGGAAACTCCGACACTAGCTATCCCAAGCTAGATCACTTGTTTCCCGGGTACAAGTAAACCCAAAACACTCTGATTTCAGGTTCGGATCAACCTTTCCTTGTTTTGGAAATCCTCCAAAAACAAGAACAAAAACTCACAAAGAGTTAGAAAATTTTGAGCACAGATTAATACAATAACAGCTCCTTAAATGAGCGAATATAACAATAAAAGCTTTACTCAAATGTAGAACCCCTTTTTCAGATTTTCTCAAAGTGGATGAACGCTTGAATGCTTGAGAAGAGGTTGATTGTTGATTGAAGATCTCTTGAAAGCTTTGAACGATCTCTAGATCAAGGTTGAAACAATAGGCGTGAAGAATTCTCTCCTTGAAAGCTCTTGCTTTTCTCTTTCACAATCTCTCTGGTATATTGTGGATCCTCTCTCTTTTTCTTTTTGGATTTTTTGTTGATCTCAGGCTTTTTCTTGCAGATTTTGGATCCTCTCTTCTGTTCTTCTCATTTTTGATTTCACGTTTGATCCGCTATTTAATCTGCAATTTCTTTCACCATTTTAAGCATTTTGTAGCATTAGAAGCAAGAGAAAACAATTTAGGTAGATAAAGAGCCGTTAGAGCAATTTTAGGAAGCATAAATGGCAATTAAAATGGGCAAAAAAAATAGCCATTGCTGACATTTTCCATCGCAGGGGTCGACTCATGAGTCGACTCATGCATCAGGAGTCGACTCATAAGTCGACTTCTGTTGCACAGACCAGAAGGTCTGATTTCTGGATTTTTCGGCTCAAATCAGCAGAGGTCGACTCATGAGTCGACTCATGACTTGTGGGTCGACTCATGAGTCGACTCACAGGTCGTGCCAAGTCAAAAATCCAGCGTGCCATGAGAATTTTTTGCGTGCCATTCAGCTCATAGTGCCATGAGTTGACTCATGAGTCGACTCATGCACTTCAAACCTTCATAACTTCAAAAATATAAGTCCAAATACAATGAAATTTTCATCAATAGTTTACAAATCATTTGTTCTACCAAATGGTACTATCAAATCAAGATTTTAGTAAAATTACGATTTTGCCCTTGAAGAGCATAAGGACTTTTTCATTTTAAAATTATTTGTATCCCTTCAATCTGCTTTGTAATCATCAAAATCAATCTAGGAGCAACAATCTTTTAGTTTTCTTTGGATATCCTACGAACAAGTATTTATCGAATTTTGATCTAAGCTTATCTATCTTTAAATGCTTGACATAAACTGGACACCCCCAAGCCCTAATATGTGAAAGCACCAGCCTATGCCTTGTCCATATCTCATATGGAGTTTTATTGACAGACTTGCTCGATACTTTATAAAGAATATAACAGGCAGTTTCAAGAGCATATCTCTAAAAAGAGATTGACAGACTCACAAAGCCCATCATAGATCAGACCATGTCTAACAAGATTTGATTTCTCTTTTCAGATACCCTATTACATTATGGTGTTCCAAGAGGGATCTATTGTGAAAGAATCACATTCTCTTTTAGATATATTAGGAAGTCACTGGTGAGGTATTCGCCTCCTCAATCTGATCGAAGAGTCTTAATACTCTTTTCAGTCTATTTTTCTATTTCACTACGAAATCATTTGAATATTTCAAATGATTACAATTTATGCTTCATAAGATAGACATACCCATACCTCGATAGATCATTTGTAAACATAATAAAGTAGTAGTATCCTCCTCTGGTGCCTATGTTCATAGGTCCACATACATAACTATGTATTAGACCTAAGATATCACTGGCTCTTTCATCTTTTTCTTTAAAAGATATTTTGGTCATCTTACCAAGTAGACAAGATTCACAGGTTGGTAATAATTCACAATCATTAATTTCAAAGATACCCTTCTTGATTAATTTGTCTATCCTATTCTTATTTACATGATCCAACCTACAATGCTAAAGATAGAAATTACTGATATTATCTATCCTAGAGTGTTTATTCAAAGTGTACATTACACCAACAGGCTATGATAATATGTATATACCATATTTTGATTGTCCATGCATAATTATAGTATAATTCATAATAATATCACAAAAATCATCTTTTATTAAAAACTTATAACCAAGTTTGACCAAAAGGCCTACAGAGATGATATTCATAAAAAAAGGATAATAATGATAATCATTTAACATGACACTACTAAATTTGAAAACAAATTGCATAGTTCCTAAAGCTAGAACTGAAACAAGGCTTCTATCTCAAATGTTTAAAAATCGCTCGCCTTCTCTAAACTTCCTACTGACCTGCAGTCTCTGTAACAAATTGTATATATTAATCAGATTTTCGATATCCAATATCCAGATAGTAGTATCATAAACAGAAAAATTACAAAGAGTTATCATATAAGTACTTTGTGAAACAACCGATTGCTTGTTTTTCTTATTCTTAGGCCTGTTCAGATCAAGGGTAGCTATATAAGCATGATAATTTTTTTTTTAATAATCTACCTTCTTGCAAAAGAAGCATTCTGCCTAGTTCTTGTTAACTTTTGACTTTTTACTCTGCTTAGGCTTTTGATCGGCAGCATGATTCTTCTATACCTTGTTCTTCTTTCCTCTCTTAGAGGATCGACGATCTGTAGACAAACCTCCCACTACATACACCAGCTCCTTTTGAAGTTGGTGGTCCTTCTCGAATGTCTGTAGTAATCCTAGCAAACCATAGTAGTTCACTGCAGGCTTAGTTATTCTGTAATAACTCAACAAGGGTAGATAGAATTTCGGTAGCAAATTGAGGATAGCATCCTTGCCTAACTATTCATGTAATGAAAAGTTAAGTTTGCTTAAATGTTCAATCTGCTTGATCATGTATAATACATGATCGGTGACTGAAGCCCCCTCTCATATACGGGCATTGAACACTAGACAGGAGATTTTGTGTCTCTCTGCATCCTCTAGGGTGCTGAAGGACTCATTCAATATTTGAATCATATCCTCTGATTGTGCATCCTCAAACTTATGGCTAAGTTCATCGTTCATGACTTTCCTCATAATATAATGCATAGTCGTGCAGTCACTGAGCCACTTCAAGTAAGTGTCTCTTACGGCACGAGGTGCATTGGCAGCAAGTTCTTTGGGTGCCTGATCTGTAAGCACGTATAGAATCTTTTCGTGCTCTAGGATGATTTTCAACTTTCAATCAGCTATCGAAGTTGGATCCAATAAGCTTGTCACTGTCCAACAGCGAACGGAGCAATAGTGTGTTGGCCATAGCTGAAAGAAAAACTAGAAACCTATTAGTATATGAATTACTTTGAATCCTAAAGATATGGACTTTAGTCTAAAGGTTCTCTCACTATTTTATACGAATTTGTAGCCTTTACTTCCAACTTGAGAAATTACATTAATTCTTTAGTAGGTACTAGAATCCACATAGACTGTATTCAGATCCGAGTATGGCTCGGCCAATTCTAGTGCATCCATGAATAGGTTCATAACCAATTGTTTCTCCAAATAACTTCTAACAATTAGGTTTTACCCTAGGTATCTCTTCAGCAGGCGTATGGTGCCTCCATTAAAAATTCTAGTTAGGTCTAACTATTAACATGATTACATCAAGTGCATCCAACAAACGACCCAGGTCCGAGTGTGGCTCGACCAATCTGAGCATTGATGTGAAGGGCACAACAAGATGGTCATATGATGAATGATAATTCTAATATCCAATAGACACCAGTCATGTGGTGCTTCCAATACCTATTTGAAATATTAGACTCATTATCACGCACCTTAACGGGAGGCTGTGAACAAGTTATCTCCATAACTATATCATTTTAGGGACTTAATAATTTAGAGGATTTGATTTTATTGATTTAAGAATAAGAGAAAGAATTGACCTACAAATCATGAATCCTCCCACTAACTTCACCAAGTAATGTAGAGAATTAGACACAAGCTGGTCTAAAGACACCTAAATTAGTCATACTGATTTACCTTAATGGTATGGGTCAGCTCGAATCGACTAGTGACCTAATCAAAATATAATTTACAATATTGACCAGATAAGTAAGATCAGTAGGAGAGATATATCATTAACTCATCATAGACACTATTTAGGTGAGTAGCTCCTAATTTAACCACTTGATCAAAACTGCCAAACTTTTCTTAGACACCAACTGATTAATTAGTTTTGATTTGATCTATCAAAAGATTTTGAATCCACCACTGAGCCATGATCATGGTCCATTTAGTAAGGTCAAAAATATAGACTTGATCAAGATTCAACTATTGAGATTGATCTAGAGAAATTCTGACCTAATTTAATTCAACTCTTGATTAGATTTAATCAATTTTTCTATTTGATCTATATTTATTTCTAACCCTAGGTCTAACCCATTGTAAGGACTTGAATCATGCTAATCCATTGCCCATCAATTTATATTGTGTCTTAGCAATCTTCAATTCTTAAATTTAGATCATTTCAACTTAATTCCAAATTAAGTATGTGAAACGTGTGTTTCAGTTTATAGAACTATTTTATTAGAGTTTCAAGTGAAGCATACCATATATTTCATATCATGAAAATAAATTTTCATACATATGTTTATCAATTAAACATGCATAAGTATGATCTAAACTTCATAATACATCATATCATGATAACTTTTAGATCACTATCGATTATATCTAATGTAACATGCTATTCAAATTTTAAAAATAATTTTATATCTAAATTTATCTTATTGTAATGAATCATAAATTATTTTAGATATGATCTAAACTTATTTATGATCAAAATAATTTATAAAAATCTATTTACTCTTCTTCTTCATGAAATTAGATCACAATAACATCCTTACATATCATAAGAGAACCCATCGAATGGGCAAGAGAGGGAGATTAATCCCATCTATCTCTTATGATTGGATGATCTGGTGATCTCATCAATCTGAGTACTAGGCTACTAAGATTTGAAATCTTATTTTATGTGGAATCACATCAACATGTAATTTGACAAAATAATTTATGTCATGAATATGATTTTGATCTCATCAATCATGTTCTTCATTTAATCTAATCAGATTTGATGCATCATATACATCATATCAGATCTGAAACATATCTTATACTGATTATAAAATATTAATTTTTGATTTAATATCATATAAAAAATTAATTAGATGCACATATGAACACATAAATATTAATTTTTTGATTAGATCTATTTTGACGTAGTATAAAATTTTGTTAGAAATTAGATCTGAAAATCTATCAAAATAGATTTAATTTAGATCCAAAATAAATTTAACTTCATAATTGAGATAATAATAATAAAATTATATTAAAATTAATTTAAAATAGATTTTAAATCTGTTTATTATTTTAATAAAATCTATAATAATAAAAATTCTGTTATAATAAACTTATAACAAACCTTACCTAACAATTAATTAGGTTCTCATAATCTAATCAAAATTAGATCATAAATTTTATTTAAATAGATTTAAATCAAATTTAATATTTAACATAAAATTTTAATTATATATAATATATAAATAATTTAAAAAAATTAATTATGCATCTATATATCAAAGTCTGGCTTTGATACTGACTGAAGAAAAAGAAAGTCTGTTTCTTTAGGAGAATAAATGGATAGCTAGAGTGCATCTAAAAAAAATTTTCTATACCAACTTGATAAAGATTGGATCTTTACCTGATTTACAGTAGAATAGAGATCAAATCCTCAAGAATTTGATTCACAAGCCTTATGTAGGTCTGAATCCATGGATCCTTTACTTCACGCGCACACCAAGCTTTGTAGAAAAGTGGGATGAAGCCTCGAATTAATGCATCTTCACAAGGCAACAAGGGAAAAGAGAGAGCCTCTAGTGTGATGTCTTAAACCAGCAAGAGGGGACACCCAAAGATACCCCATGCCAAGGAGAAGGTGGGATGCCCAAGGGGATGACACGCCAAGAGGAAGTGTGATGCCTCCTCTTCCTTCACACCTTCTTTCTCTCTCTTTCTCTCCTTAGCACACAATCTAATTATTATGCCATAATAGTTAGAGGTCCTCTCTATTTATAAATGATCCCTTACGACTCATAAGACTAGAATTTCTAATTCAAACAAGCTTTGAATTAATCTATAACTTATCAAAGAAGGAGTCCTAAATGAGGAAGGATTGGCGCCTAACTAGGTGCCTACATGCACCCACACCCACATCCCATGTGGGGCGGCAACAACCAGCACCCCACTTGATGTTGGCCAGTCTTGAAGGAGAGAGAGTCTCAATAAAAGTGGACTCCAAGGATCTAATCCAAAAATAAATCAATTCGAATCCAATTCAAACCTGATTCGAAATAATTTCAAAAAGACTATCAACTTAAACTATTTAGGATCTAGTTTAACTTGAAACTTTCAACTCAATTAAGTCTAATTAAATCAAATTTAATATAAAATTAATTAGTATTTAAATTCAATCTCTCATACACTCCTTGGATCATTAATCAAATTTTATTCATCTCCAAAATTGAATTTGAACATTATGTCTAGTGCTAGCTAGATATAGTCAACTATTTAATCCTATATGACCCATAACTTAATTTTCAATCAAGTTAGTCTATATGTTCAATCAAATCATGTACTTCTAAATTGAACATATAGACATAGATCGATTCTTTTCTATGTCGTCTGACTTTGTGCGTGACGCCATAGGTTCGAATACTAAGTTGGTAGCACAGGAACCATTTTTTATACTAATCGAAGTTACTATCTAGCAATAGTTTCTGATGTTTGGATAGATCAAATAATTATAAGGCAATATTCAAGAACCTATGCATATAATTACCGCATAATTCATCTCTTTGATTTTGAATGCTCTAAGATGACCTAGGGTTAACTGTCAACCTTGATAGAGTCATCCACATTATGTTTCAAATTCATCATATGGATTATCCTGATCAAGATTTTACTAAATTAAAATACAGCAATACATCAGCTCCTATAATCCGGAGGGGTCAATCCCATCGTGATCTACACACAGACTTTACAAGTACTTGACTGTACCTAGTAGCCTTCCATCACTGCATTAGAAATATAGATAGTCCAGCACCAAAGCACAGTGAGTTGCTTGCAAGTTACCATGATGATCTCAGGTCTAAAGGATATTTATACCCATACGCTTTGTGAGCTGCTCTTGACAGCAGAATGCTCAGTGGTGAGTCACTTGTTCAATGACGATATACATCTACATCTCACTTGCATGCCATATCAATATCTCCATACTTCTTAGTTAAGAGGATAACCAACAATCAATCCATATGGTACATGTTGGGTATAAAATACCCTCAGCCAAAGTTCTTAATAGGATTGACCCTCCCAGGACTCCTCCGACTTTCGACCGCAGATGGTATCTCTCTGGACTTCTCCAACAGTCGGATTCCCACGGTGCTGAATGAATTCCCCCGACGGACGAACTCCCGCTGCACCACCCGAGCTCCTTCAACATGAGTTCCCCCAGTTATCTATTAAGCCACCCCAGGTGCTCACTGATCTCCACCGCCAGCCGACTTTCTGTGACTATCAGCTGTTCTCCGAATCCCTTCTAGACTTCTTCCAGCCAGGTTCAACTCCAATCCAAACTACCCCGGACTTCGTCAACGGCTGAACTTCTCCGACGGTAGATTCCTACAACTACCAGATTTCATCCAGACTCCTACGGGAGCCGGACCTCGTCTCCGACTCCGGCTGAGGGCGGACTTCGCCCGGACACCTACAGGAGCCGGGCTCCGCCCACGACTTCGCTTACAGGTAAACTTCGTCTCGACTCCTACGGGAGCCGGACTTCACCCACGACTCCAATTGCAGGAAGACTCAGCCCGGACTCCTACGGGAGCCGGATCTCATCCCCGACCTCGACTGCGGGAAGGCTTCGCCCGTAGGAGCCGAGCTCCATCCTCGACCCCGACTACTGGTGAACTTCGTCCGGACTCCTAAGGGAGCCAGACTTCGCCCCTGACTTTGATTGCAGGTGGACTTCGCCTGGACTCCTACGGGAGCCAGATCTCGTCTCCAGCTCCAGCTACGGGAAGACTCCGCCCAGACTCCTACGGGAGCCGGACCTCATTCCCAACTCCGACTACAGGCAGACTTCGCCCGAACTCCTACAAGAGCCAGGCTCTGCCCACGACTTCACTTACAGGTAAACTTCGTCGGACTCCTATGGGAGCCGGACTTCACCCACAACTCTAATTGCAGGAAGACTCAGCTCGGACTCCTACGGGAGCCAGATCTCGTCCCCGACCTCGACTGCGGGAAGGCTTCGCCCGGACTCCTACGGGAGCCAGGCTCCGTCCTCGACCCCGACTGCTGGTAAACTTCGTCCGGACTCCTAAGGGAGCCGGACTTCGCTCCTGACTTTGACTGCAGGTAAACTTCGCCCGGGCTCCTACGGGGGTCAGATCTCATCTCTGACTTCAACTGAAGGAAGACTTCGTCCGAACTCCCACGAGAGCAGGACTCCGAGTTCCTCTCAGACGGGCAACTAGCCACCCCTCTCTGCCAAACACTCCAGCCGGACTTCAGCCGACAGGCCTGGACCCCCTAGCAGGCCACCGCAACGGCCACGACTCTGCTCCACTTCCTGTGATGGATTTCGTGCGGCTCCATCACTCCCTGGCAGACCGCAATAATGGCCATGATCCTGCTCCACTTTCTGCGACGGATACTACGCGATTCCTCCATCCTCTGGCAAGTCACGACAACGGACGCCGCTCCACCCCTCGCGGCAGACTCCACGTGGCGTGTCCCGATGATAGCCACGATTCCACTCCACTATTCTTCACAACAAACTCCTCCTGACCATGGGTAGCCCACTGCCGGATGGTTACAAACGTCGCTATCAGTCTGTTGTTGTCTCCGCCTATAAAAGGGGGGACCCCAGATACGTTATTCTCTAAGCTCTATTTTCTATCCCAAAAACTCTGCTAAAATTTCTGTTCGAGCACTCCATTCTTGTTGAGATAGAGAACTGACTTGAGCGTCGGAGGGTCTTGCCAGAGCAACCCCACCTCTGGTCTAGACTTCTTTTGCAGGTTCCGATGGCGACCGCGACTCCCACGACTCCAGCTTCTCCGACGCAGGCAGATTTTTGCACCAACAGGATTGGTGCTAGAGGAAGGGTTGTGTCTTCGTAGTACCCTTGTTCTTAAAGGAGCGCTCAACAGGACCACCCCCAGGCATCTTTTCCGACATCCTCTCCTCCTTCCTCCACTAGGTCTTTGCTCGATGCCTCCCTGCAAGGCATCCATGTGACGATCCATGGCCTCTGCGGCCAGATCTCAGGCTCCGACCTCACCTCCAGTCTCCCAGCCTCCTCCTCCTCCTCCGGCAACGATGGTTGGCGTGGAGCAATTTGACCTGCTGGCACAGCAGGTCAGAGGCCTCACTGAAGCTGTGCAGGCCATACAGTAGTAGCAGCAGCCACAGGCATCGGTGCGCCTGGAAAGAGCATCATCGGAACACCAAGACCCGGCGGTACGGCGGGCCACTTGGGCCAGCCACCCCATCTTTCCCGAAAAGATGAATCCGAGGGTGGAGAGCCCTCAGTCGGATCATGACTCCACCCCTGGAAGATCTCTACCTCTATTTTGCCAGAGAACCCTCGAGACCCGTAGTCGAGAGGATTTTCTGGACCGGAGGCTCCAGGAGATGAACCGATGGATCGAAGAACTCTGCCACGCTCCCCCCACTTATGGTGAGGATATTTACACTGACCCTCCCTTTTCTCAAATGATCATGCTGGAATCGATCCCGCCAAACTTCAAACTCCCCCAGTTTGAAAGCTACGACAGGACTTCGGACCCGGTTGATCATCTGGAGGCCTTCCGAATGATGATGCTGCTTCATGGCACACCCGACGCCATTCTATGCTGAGCCTTCCCATCCACCTTGAAGGGAGCGGTGAGAAACTGATACTCGATGCTGAAGTCGGGTACCATCTTTTCCTTCGATCAGATGAGCCACCAATTTGTGGCATATTTTATCAGCAGCCGGCACCCTCGGAAGGGTTCGGAGTCCCTCATCAATATCAAGCAGAGGGAGGGAGAGTCCATTCGAGCCTACATTAACCGTTTCAATGTCGCTGCGCTGGAGGTCTGGAACTTGGACCAGTCGGTAGCAATGATCGCTCTGAAGGGCGGCCTTCAGAAGAATGACCTTTTGTTCTCCCTAGAGAAGAAGTACCCCAAGAATTTTGCTGATCTATTGACTCAGGTCGAAGGGTACGCTCGAGTGGAAGAAGCCTTCAAAATGAAGGATGAGGAGACTGCGAGAGAATGGCAGGCGGGAGACTCGAGTAAGCCCGCAGTCGAAAAAGGGCCGAAAGAAGCTCGGCCACATTCTTGAACTCCTTTCGGGCACATGCGTGTCCATACTTCTCCCCGAGTACGTAGGCAGAGAAGTCCAGACCGCAGAGTTCGACGGGGTTCTCCATCGAGAAGATTCTGCAACTATGCCCCCCTCAATGCCTCGAAAACCCAAGTGCTGATGGAGGTCAAGGAGCAGCTGCCAAGGCCGAAAATGATGCGCACACATCCTGGGAAGCACAATCCTAACAAGTTTTGCCTCTACCATCGTGACCACGGTCATGATACAGAGGAGTGCATTCAGCTCTGGGATGAGATCAAGGAGCTCAGCAGACGAGGTTGGCTCGACAAGTTCATTCGACGCCGACCTGAAGGCAGAGAGGATCGGCCAAGGGCCCTGCCGCAACCTGAATCGCCAAGGAGGAAGGAGCAGCCCGGAGATCGGCCTCCAATCGGGACCATTGACTCCATCACTAGAGGGCCTCAAGGAGGAGCAGACCTTCCACGACCATGGGACTCGAGAAATCTGTAAATGTACTACTAACGACTTTGCTTTGAATCAAAATTTCTTTCAACTTTGCATGTCTTTTCCTTTTGGCATGGACTTGTTACGACTGGGGATAACCCCTTCAAACAATTAAAACAAGGTCATGTTAGGAACAGGAGGAGAACCTCATCCTAACATGAGCAAAATGAAAGTCCGATTATTTTAAGATCGGATCGGGGGAGAGGCCCATATAACGATCCTTGAGTGCCCCCATGGTCATGTTAGGAATTGGAGGAGAATCTCGTCCTAACATGAGCAAAATGAAAGTCCGATTATTTTAAGATCGGATCGGGGGAGAGGCCCATATAACGGCCCTTGAGTGCCCCCAGGGCCATGTTAGGGACAGGAGGAGAACCTCGCCCTAACATAGGCAAAGTCAAAGGCTCGGTTCTTTTAGACCGGATGGGGGGAGAGGCCCTACAACGCCCTTATGCGCCCCCACAGCCATGTTAGGGACAAGAGGAGAACCTCGCCCTAACATGAGCAAAGTCAAAGGTCCAGTTCTTTTAGACTGGATGGGGGGAGAGGCCCTACAACGCCCTTATGTGCCCCCACAGCCATGATAGGGACAGGAGGAGAACCTCGCCCTAACTTGAGCAAAGTCAAAGGCCCGATTCTTTTAGACCGGATGGGAGAGAGGCCCTACAACACCCTTATGTGCCCCCACAGCCATGTTAGGGACAGGAGGAGAACCTCACCCTAACATGAGCAAAGTCAAAGGCCCGGTTCTTTTAGATCGGATGGGGGGAGAGGCCCTACAATGCCCTAATGTGCCCCCACAGCCATGTTAAAAATAAGAGAAAAATCTCATCCTAACCTGAGCTGAGATTGACTACGTCAAGAATAGAAGGAGGACCTCATCCTGACGATGATAAAAACTCGATCGCCCAACATGATCGGATAAAGAGAAAAATCCCCTCAACGGCACCTCTATGCCTCTACGCGACCCCGTGAAAAGCGAGGGGAGGACCCTCACTCAGAAAAGAGGAGAAAAATCAAAAAGAAAAACGACGAACTACACCGACAACAAATGAAAAACAAACTACACCAAAAATATAGGGAACTTCATCTCAACAAAGATGGGAGCTCCTACCGAACATCTCCGGTCTCTAAGAAGGCTCTCGATGTGGGCCAAGAAAACAATGACCCCTTCAAGGTAATGAGAAGTTCAGACTATGAGCTCGAGCCTACGGCCATGGATGACAAGAAAAGCAAATCAACATGGCGACGACTGGGCACCTCCGAACGACGCCGACGTCGAACAAGTCAAGAGACAAAAGAAGTTTGGCGGACGATGATTTAATGCACTACGTGGATGAGGTAACACAAAATCTTCTTTTCATTTCATTCGCAAAATATACACTACAAAGCCCAACAGGCTAAAGGAAGAAAAGCAAAACAACAAGAACAAGACAAAATAATAAAAGAAAAAATATATACATGGGAGGATGGAAGGACAAAAAAGGCCCTAAGGGGGCCCGGCTCCCTCCGACTTCGAACTTTCAGCTTCGGCCCTCGCCAGAGAACCCCTTAAACGTTCGACTTCTGCTTCCAATTTCCTCTCTCATTAATATCTCCATGTACCTTCAATGAAATCACTGGCTTTCATTCTCTGCCTCTCGATGCCTTTTTCTCAGGACCTCGGATTCCGCCTTTACGTCCTTGATGGCCTGCTGCTCGCATACCAACTGGATCTTCAATTGCTGCAGCTCGGCCTTTCCCTCCCCAAGAGCGATGGATAGTTCTTCTGCGGTCCTCTTCAGGGATTGAAGTTCGTCAGAATCTCGAGCGGAGGCAGATTGAGCCCCCTCAGTTAGCTGCCTTCGAAGGCGGGCAATCTCATCGGTCGCCATCCGGAGCCTCCCCTTGCATTCGTCCACCTGCTTGCGCCAGCCGGCCTGGTACGCATCGTAGCTCGCCTCTGCATCCTGGAGCCACTGCTGGAGGTCGGAGACCTTCTTCGACCACTCCCGATCGCTGTCGGCCCGAGCCAAAAGCTAAGATGAACTTCCCTCCAGCTGGCCAATCCTCTCCTGCGCAGCTGCCAGTTCCACCCTGAGAGAACTGATCTTGACAGCTTGGGCCCAAATTTGATCGCTGGCGCACTTCTTATGTTCCTTGAGCTCCTTCTCGAAGTTCACCTTCCTCTGGCTGTACTCCATGATCCCCTTCACGTGGAGATTTCGAAAGTGGGTGGCCTCCACGGTGGCTTCAGAGTGGCTCTCCCTCAACCTGCGAAATTCGCCTTCCATCTTCTTCGATCTTTTCATTAAATGAAGAACCTCCTTCTTCAGGTGCTGGATCATGGACTTCAGTGGAATCCCCTGAGGCAAGGAAAGCGCTTCGGCAGGGTGCTGCCATCGGGATGTCAACGCGTTAAGACGCAGCTCATTACAAAGAAGAAGAAAGAAAGAAAGAAAAGGAAGAGAAGAAAAGTCCCCCACAAGGAGGAGACCAATTTTATTGACTAAATGTTTCTTGAAGACAAAGGAAAGAAGAAAAATGCCAACAAAAGAAGAATACAAGGTTAGAGGTCTTGGACCTCTGGATCAACAGGGGGACTCGGCACCTCTGGGGGGTGGTCCGTGGTGGCTGCGACGGCGGTGGAGGGTCCGGCTTCATCCTCGGATGCCTCATCCAAGAAGCTGAGGTCAAGCTCGGAGAATTTCATGACCATCCTCTCCTGGCAGAGCTCGAACCCTTTATTGAATGCGGCTTGGCCGAACTCAACCTTCAACTTCTTCATTTCAGTGGAAGCCTTGAACTCCTCCACCGCTTGACCCCTGGTCTCCGAGACCAGGGTCAGGATCTGCACCGCCATATTGGCAACCTCGGCCTCCGCCCTCCTCACCATCTTTTTCAAGGCTGCCTTCTGTTCTGTCGAGGTCTGTCTCTCTCTCTCAAGCGCCTCTCGGAGATCGATCGCCTCGAAGGCCATTTCCTTAAGGCGGGCAGCCTCGGCCTGTTGACCTTCCACTGTCTTGTTTGTTGTCTCGATGTTGGCGAGGAGTTGGTGCCCGAGCTGCAAGGATGATTGGAGGGTCAGAATGAGAGCTGGAAAGTTAATTAAATGAAGAAGCGAAAGGAAAAAAGGAGGATGAATCTGCTTACCTCGAGGAAGGCCCCCAGCGAGTCCCAGACTCGTTGTGTGGGATCGATGCGGACGATCCTCTGGATGACTTTGGGCAGTGAACACCCGTCTACCAGCTTTTTTATTAGATCCCTGTCACTAAAGGGATCATCCCCCTGCTTCTCTTCAGAGCCGCAGGATTTTTCAGTGGCAGCCCGACGACTGCCGACCCTACGGGCCAAGGTCTTCCTCCTCTCACCCCCTGGCACCTCCTCAGGGCGGATCTCCGAAGCGGGGGCCTCGACAGGAGAACTCAAACCCCTCGAGGAAGCACGGGCGGCTGGAAGCTCAGTGTCTACAAGGACGTCGGCAGCTGAGGTCGCTTGGGCGGGTGCGGCCGAACTCATCCCCTCCACTCTGGTCTTCTCGTCGGCCCGGAGGCCGTGGCGCCCTTTCTTTTGAGAGCCTTCAGGCCCCTGGCAAGCATCTGTGCTTCTTCAGCGTCCATGCCTAAAAAAAAAAAAAAAAAGAGAGAGAAAAAGCGAGAGAAAGAGGGCGTGAAAATGAAGAAAAGAAGAGAAGTAGGAGAAAGAGAGGAAAGGAAAGGAAAGGAAAAGAAAGAAAAAAAAGGAGAGATAAAATACTGACGGGATCCAGGGGGCTCAGGCCGATGTTGAACAGAAACTGCTCCTTCAGGAGGTTGGGGAGAGAAAGAGTTGGATATTTGAGGAGTTTCTGAGAGGCTTGATGGTCATCCGCCCCCAAGCTGGGCGCCCGGTGGACGAAGTCCCTCAGGGAGCCCCAAGGGGGCAACTCTAGCCTCAAGGTCGGGCATCGAACATAAAGAAACTTTCCCTTCCAGTTATGGATAGAAGAAGGGGCACCTTTCAGCAATCCCTTCCTACCGAACTGTGGGGAGAAGTACCATCAATCCTTCATCGTGGGATGACGCTTGAAGGTGTAGAAGTATCTAAACAAGGAAAGGGTGGGCTGGACTTCGACTACATGACAAAGAGAGAGGAACTCTATCAAAAACCTAAAGGAGTTCGGTGCAACCGAAGCCAGAGAAATGTCCAAAAACCAGAAAAGAGCAATGACAAAAAGTGGAAGAGGAAGCCAGAGTCCGGCACGGAAGGTCTCCTGGTACAGGCAGAAGCAGCCGGGGGAGGGGCACTAGCCCAGTCGGACGGGCCAGGAAGTTTCAGTTCGTACTCCGGAGGAACCCCATACTGAACTCTTATCAGTTGGAGTTCGTCCGGAGTTAGAGAACAAGGAATGGCACCCGGTGCAAAAATCGAATGAGGTTCAGCTCTACCTACCGGTTCATCTACCACCTGACGATTCTAGGAGATCGAGACAGACGAACTCCTAGAGCCGCTAGAAGAAGAAGCCCTGGAAGACATCTAGAATCACACGAAGACCACTTACAGAGGTGAAATCCCTAAAAATCGGGAAAAATCACAGACAAGGTCTCGGGGGACTGATGTGCGGAGCAAGAGGAAGAAAGATCAAATGGCAAAAGGAAGAACAAAAAGAGGAAGGAGTTCCGAGACTAACCTAGGCGATTCGGAGAGGTGAGAAGGTGTGGAAATAGGGACGTCTCGAGGAACGCCTAAGGCTGGAAAGGGCGCTGAGAAAAATCAAAGTTCTCAGGGAGAAGAAGGATGCCAGAACGAGACCATCGGATAGAGCGAGACTCTTGGAGGAGGAGTGCGGGTTTAAATAGGCCCTGAGATCCGGCATAATGACGATTGCGAATCCCCTCTAACTGGTCTCTTTTCGTCGTGTGTCCCACTCACCACAGCGGGCGGTTAAAAAGTGGCAAACGGCTGACAGTGCCTTTATTGCGCCATGCCTTGAGCACCGTTCCACTGCAGGTTCCAAAAGAGCCTCTTCGGATCGCCTCGATTTGAAAAGACTCCAGCGCACGTGCATTAAATGCCAAAATATCTGAGGACGATTGCACGCGGACATCAAGGGAGCAACTTCGACTATGACAATCTTTCTGTACTTTCTTCATTCGAAATTCGAACTCGGAAGTAGGGAGATTAGTGTGGGGTATAAAATACCCTCAACCAAAGTTCTTAACAGGATTGACCCTCCCAGGACTCCTCCGGCTTTCGATCGCAGATGGTATCTCTCCAGACTTCTCCAACAGCCAGATTCCCACGGTGCTGACTGAATTCCCCCGACGGACGAACTCCCACTGCACCACCCGAGCTCCTTCAACATGAGTTCCCCCAGTTATCTATTAAGCCGCCCCAGGTGCTCACTGAGCTCCGCCGCCAGCCGACTTTCTGCGACTATCAGCTGTTCCCCAAATCCCTTCCAGACTTCTTCCAGCCAGGTTCAACTCCAATCCGAACTACCCCGGACTTCATCAACGGCTGAACTTCTCCGACGGTAGATTCCTACAACTACCAGATTTCATCCGGACTCCTACGGGAGCCGAACCTCATCTCCGACTCCGACTGCGGGGGACTTCGCCCAGACTCCTACGGGAGCCGGGCTCCGCCCACGACTTCGCTTACAGGTAAACTTCGTCTGGACTCCTATGGGAGCCAGACTTCACCCACGACTACAATTGTAGGAAGACTCAGCCCGAACTCCTACGGGAGCCAGATCTCGTCCCTGACCTCGACTGCGGGAAGGCTTCGCATGGACTCCTATGGGAGCCGGGCTCCGTCTTTGACCCCGACTACTGGTGAACTTCGTCCGGACTCCTAAGGGAGCCGGACTTCGCCCCTGACTCTAATTGTAGGTGGACTTCGCTCGGACTCCTACGGGAGCTAGATCTCGTCTCCAGCTCCAGCTGCGGGAAGACTCCGCCCGGACTCCTACGGGAGTCGGACCTCGTTCCCAACTCTGGCTACAGGCGGACTTCGTCCGGACTCCTACAGGAGCCGGGCTTCGCCCACGACTTCGCTTACAGGTAAACTTTGTCTGGACTCCTACGGGAGCCGGACTTCACCCACAACTCCAATTGCAGGAAGACTCAGCCCGGACTCCTACGGGAGCCGGATCTCATCCCCGACCTCGACTGCGGGAAGGCTTCGCCCAGACTCCTACGGGAACCGGGCTCCGTCCTCGACCCCGACTGCTGGTAAACTTCGTCCGGACTCCTAAGGGAGCCAGACTTCGCCCCTGACTTTGACTGCAGGTAGACTTCGCCCGGGCTCCTACGGGGGCCAGATCTCATCTCCGACTTCAACTGAAGGAAGACTTCGTCTGAACTCCCATGAGAGCAGGACTCTGAGTTCCTCTCAGATGGGCAACTAGCCACCCCTCTTCGCCAGACACTCCAGCCAGACTTCGATCGACAGGCCTGGACCCCTTAGCAGGCCACCGCAACGGCCACGACTTTGCTCCACTTCCTGCGATGGATTTCGCATGGCTCCATCACTCCCTGGCAGACCGTAATAATGGCCACGATCCTGCTCCACTTTCTGTGATGGATACTACGTGATTCCTCCATCCTCTGGCAAGTCACGACAACGGATGCCGCTCCACCCCTCGCGGCAGACTCCACGTGGCGTGTCCCGACGATAGCCATGATTCCACTCCACTACTCTTCACAATAAACTCCTCCTGATCGTGGACAGCCCACTGTCAGATGGTTACAAATGTCGCTATCAGTCTGTTGCTCTCTCCACCTATAAAAGGGGGGGACCCCAGATACGTTATTCTCTAAGCTCTATTTTCTATCCCAAAAACTCTACTAAAATTTTCGTTTGAGCACTCCATTCTTGTTGAGGCAGAGAACTGACTTGAGCATCGGAGGGTCTTGCCGGAGCAACCCCACCTCCAGTCTAGACTTCTTTCGCAGGTCCCGACGGCGACCACGACTCCCACGACTCCAGCTTCTCCGGCGTAGGCAGATTTTTGCACCAACAGTACACAATGATCTTTACTCGATAAATGTCATCATTCTTTAAAGACGTATCATTTGGTAGTGAACATGTTTAAGAACTATACAATAAATCCTCCTTTATCAATTACTTCATAGTTTTAATATATCTTTATGATGAATAATATCAAAATAACTTTTATTTATCAATCAATAATTTATATACATATTATAAAAAGAACACAATCATCCATACGATTGATTTTAGGACATATTTTTCAATACTTGACATAAAAAATATCTTCAAATACAGAATTATGATATCTTATGTCAAAATTATAATATTATAGATTACAATTATGACATCCTGATATAGAAAATATCTTTGAATGTAATATTTGTAGAAATATGATATCTGGTATCAAAATTATGAAATCATACATAGAAAACTTTTTCGAAGCAAAAAGCATTACATAATTATGATTAGTCCATGCAATATATTTTAAATTTAAGACTATATTTTATTAAAATAATAGATTTTTTGGACCATCTATTATAGTATATTTCATATTTTGATGAAATTAAGATATTTGATTATAAATTATGACATCCAATAAGAAATTTATAACATATTATTGTCATCCTTGGCCTTCTCTTCCCTCGTTCCTCCTGCGCTCCTCTTCTTGTCACAAACTATTACTCCTATAAAATAGGAACAAGATCCTTCGATCCACCAATGGCCCTACAGTGGTGATAAAGAGTGACATCTCAATCCTTCTTTTCACACTCCACCAACTCATTATCAACATTTGGTGCACTAGAAGAAAAGAAATTCTCAAAACAACCATCACATGAAGCCTCATCTTATTGATCATTTGCAGAAATCTCTATAGAAGATGTACAGAAGGTTCTTTGAAGTCAAAAAATACATATAAAAGATATAAATATAAATTTTTTTTGAAGATATATCATAGAATATTATAGTTTTAATCTAGAATATCATAATTTTAATATAAAATATCATAATTATGATATCTTCTTACTTTGAGAGCTATTTTTATCATAGGATATCATACTTTCAAACTAAAATATCATAATTTCAACATACAATATCATAATTTTAATCCAAAAAGTCATTATAACCTACATTCAATAATATTTTTTTGCCTACATGATGTCATAATTTGAATATAAAATATCATAATTTTGATACAAGATATCATAAAATTATTAAAAAATATACTTGAGATGTATCTTACCAATAAGATGTAATAATATTAATCTAAAATATGATAATTTTGATTTAAAATATCATAATATCTTCAAAACTATCTTCGAAAAATATTTTACCTATAGAATATCATAATTTTAATATAGAATTATCATAATTTTGATCCAAGATGTCAAAAGTTATCAAAAAGTATATTTGAAAGATATTTTACCCACAAGATGGTATAATATTAACTTATAATATCATAATTATGATATAAGATATAATAATATTATCAAAACTATCTTCGAAAGATGTTTTACATACAAGATGTCATAATTTTAACATAAAATATTATAATTTTGATCTCAAATATTATAAAAATATCAAAAAATATATTTGAAAGATATTTTATATATAAAATATCATAATATTAATCTATAATATCATAATTTTGATCTAGAATATTATGATATTGTCAAAACTACCTTCGAAAGGCATTTTATGTATTGGAGGTCATAATTTTAACATATAATGTCATAATATGAATTTAAAATATCATAATTTTAACTTTGGATGTTAATATATTATCAAAAAACTATCCTAGATAGAAATCATGACATTCTGACTTATTATATAACTCTTTAAAAAAATTTATATAACATGCTATATTCAAAATTGAAAAAAGAATTTCATTTGAACCTACCTAATGCATTAACTTCGTTTAACTATGAAAGGAGCTGCTGTAATAAAGGAACTACAAAAAAGTTGTAATAAAGAATCTACAAATAGCATTTTACTTTTTTATGAGTGGGACATGATGCTTGGATGGATACTATTATCTAGATGGTATCCAACAATCTTGGATGCATAATTCTCACTGCAGAATAAACTTTGAACACCTATACGCTCAAGCAGAAGCTCAATAAAATGAGAAAAAAGAGAAAGAAAAAAGTAGCATTCGTAATATCCAACTAGACTTCAAAATAATAAAAATACTTCATTTTGAAGGAAAAAGATAGTTTCATTGTATTTAATTTGAAAAGTAGATTGTGATGTGCATTAAATATATTCGATGATGGAACAATGCACTGCCTCTATTTTTTTCATATCTTTAGACATCTAGTTTAGTACAAAATGACATTCATCACATCATGCCACAAGGGCGCTATATGGACCAATCGGATAATGCTGTGCACTCCATGTTGGATTTTCTGTACTACAATTAGTATACAAAGAATTTCGCTATGATTTAAAACAAAAAGTATGAAATTCTTCTTCTTTCTCATTTTTTTAATGTATTTTTTATTGGTACATACTACATGTTTAGATGATATACAAGAAAATTAATTATCAAACAAGTCAATACATATTTCTAGATAAATCGATATACAGTTTTCAAAATATAGAATTCATTAATATACAGTATATAATTAAATAATACACATTCAATAAATTAGTCATTCAACATTAATCTAATACATACCTTCAAACAAATTAATATACTATTTTCATAACATCATATTCATTGGTACATACTACATAGCTTGGTGATACAGATTCATTAACTTCTAATATATATTACAAGCTTTTTTAATACACACCAGTAATGATCCAAATATGTACCTTCAAATAAATTGACATATAAGATTCAAAACATACTTTTTATTTAGAGGTATAAATTGGATCATTGCTTGATGTGTATCCAAAAAGTTGATGAGTATGTCTCACCCAGCCATGTTTTGTATATTGACGAATATGGTATTGTGAAAACTATGTATTAATTTATTTGAAGATATATATTAAATTACTAAATGATTAATTTACTAAGTATGTATGATCTAAGTGTACTATATATTGATAAATTTTATCTTCTAAAAATTATTATCGATTTATTTAGAGATGTATATTAACTTGCTTAAGAATTAATTTACTTAGTATGTATCACCTATGGCTATATAGTATATGTTGTAGGGATCATAACACTTCAGTTGATATCCTCGGGACTCATACTCATGAGTTTTCAGATTGACAAGAATACCGATGTAAGGCTTGACTGTGGAGCTCATCAGGAGGTTGACCTCATCATCATCTGAACACGTAGTGATAGATCATTATCTGAGTTAATGATACTCTCAGATCACATTGGCCTTTGGCTGACCTGTCCCTTCAATATTGTCTACTAATTGACTTAATCCAGAATTGCTAGTAAACGGAATGCTCATCTCAGTTTGCTTTCGATCTTTTTTTATCTTACTTTGATTTTCAGTCGATCTGATTATCGACACTCAAGATAAGGTGTCCAATTCAGATATTTACTGATATCAGTTATTCCACATTGGTCTATTATCGAGTGCCATCAGGAGTATGGATGGTTATCTGATAGCTGTCATCCAGCTCAATCGTAACTGCCTTTTAGTTATATTCCATCTCATTTGCCACATAGGCAGCTATTTCACGATTTCTGTATAGCTGGCTATTTTGTTATCCAACGGCCTAACAGATCTCTAACGGCCTAACAGTCTAACAGATCTCTAATGGTCTAGCAGATTTCTAACGACCTAACAGCCTAATAGATCTCTAACGATCTAACAAACTCTTCTTATGGCCTAAGCAGGCTCCCTCTATAAAAAAGAGGATAAGGTGCTCTCTGAAAGGTAAGTTCAAGTCAAGTGTGAACTCATAGAGATAAAATTTTGTTAAAATTTTTACTGAGGAACCAGAGTGCTCTCCACTTAAAATTCATTCTATTTCTCTCCACTCACAAATTCTTATTTCTTACTTTCTATTTCTCCATTTTCACTACCTATTCTCAAAGCTCCAATTGACTTAAGTATCAGAGGATCCTAAATAGGAGGACACCCTATGATTTTAAGACTTATTTTGCAAGATTTGCTCACAGTTCACATTGGCACAACTCTTAGCTTTCTAGTTCGGTTCATTGCCAACCTCACCTTTGGAGCCTTGCAGCAACAGTATATGATATGGCATATTAAGCAATCTCACTATCATTGATTGACACATGGTCAGTAATTCTGTGAAGATTTAAATTTTAGAAAGTTACATCTTTGCAATTAAGAAGAATTCATAAATAGAAGAATGATTATGGTAGATTTAAATGCAAATAAAGAAAGAAGATAATAGCTCATAAAGAGGGAGTTATCTCTCATTCCTTGATTTCTACCTCCAACTATAACGGATTCTTACTCTATTTCTATACAAACAGAGTCAGTAGATCCAAAAAGGATAGGCACTGATAGACTCCTATAACTCAAAGCTCTCATGATGAGAGGTTCATAAGCCCTCATCTATCATACTCTTTTCTTTCTTCTTACAGGTCCATAGGTCATCAAAAATTTGAGAAGGCCAAGAAAGTTGACCTCATCAGAAGATCAAAAAAGTCGACCTCATCAAAAGATCGAAAAAATTAAGCTCATCAGAAGGCCAAGAAGATCAAAAAATTTGAGCCCATCAGAAAAATCAATCTTAGAAGGTCAAGAAAGCCAAGCTCAACAAAAAAGCTGACCTCAGAAAGTCGAGAAGGCTAAGAAAGTCGAGTCCATCAGAAAAGCCAACCTCAAAAGGCTAAGAAGGTCAAGAAGATCGAGTCTGTCAAAATAGCAAAAATTAGAAGGCCGAGAAGACTAAGCTCATCAGAAGGTCGAGAAGGTCGAGCTCCAATAAGCTGGGCTCCCAAAGGCAAAACTCCTAAAAATTGATCTTAAGGCCAATCCGACAATGCCAAAATGAGCCGACTAGAATAGGATAACATTATACACTATAATTCTTTATTATATTCCCTTTATTACTGTTCTTTCAAAGTCTAATCTTATTTAGGCATCGAAGGGCTCAGTTGGAGTCAATCTGATAAGTCATTTTTTTATTCCTTCTATGTGCGGATCTGTGACTCCAAGGTAAATCATTTTCTACAACTACGGATCCAATAGCACCATCCTGATTGTCTTAACTAGGCTGGATTTTGATACCAACAAATTTGTGCACCAGGTAGGGGCCTGCTTCCCTCTAAAATAGCAACATAAAGAATCCAATCAAAGTTGACATGGCCACTGAAGCTAAGAGGGGATAACCCTCCAGGGATCCCATATAGCCTACTAAAGTCGATAGAGGCTAATCCTTCGGAGACCTTATATGGCCCACTGAAATCAATAGGAGCAAATCTTTCAGGGATCCCATATGGCCACCTGGCGCTTCTCATCCATAGATGAGTCGAGCGAAGGCCGAAGATGATGATGAAGGGGTTAATCCTTTGGAGACCTCTCATGGCCATATGGCACTCCTCATCCATGAATGAATTAAGCAGGGGCCAAGGATGATGTTGTGGATTTGTACCTCAACCTCAACTAACACATCCTCGGTTAAAGCCAAGCCATGGGAGATTGATGTTTACCGGATTATGGGTATATGGTGGATATGAAGATCACCTGTCATAACCTATTGGGTTAGCAGCAGTTCCTACTCCTCGACCTTGCCCTGGTTCACCTCATCCTCAGAGGACCTCCCATAGCTCATACAAGGCTGACCTACCATAGCTTATATAGGGCCGATCTACTATAGCTCATATACGACCGACCAATCTCAGTCGATCTACCATAGCTCATACACGGTCGATCAATCTCAGCCAACCTACCATAGCTCATATATGGCCGACCAATCTCAGTCGGCTTGAGGCTAAGCATATGCTCCATAGACTCCAGTACCTAGATCCTGGATGATCTATCATAGCTCAGTCATGACCGACCTAATCTCCTTATCAGTTTCATTCCTCTTTTCAATTGGAAAAATCTAGATAGAGTAGAACTTCTTCACGATCGAGTCTCCCATAAAAAAAAATATTCTCTTCGAATCAATCTGTGTGACAAATCCAAAAATCATCAAAACTCTGAGACAGATACGACTCAAACACCTCTCATATAAATTAAGACTTCAGGATCCTCTAAGCTACGCAATCGACTCCTCGCTCTCTCTTCTCATCATTCTTCATCTCCTAACTTGAGCATCAGAGGGTTTTCATCAGAGAACACCCCTGATGAAAACTTTTTTGCAGGTGTTTGGGTGAAGCTCCAGCGACGGTTTCACCTCAGCCACAACTTCCTCGATGACCGACCTCAGGTAGAGAAATTGACAGCAACAGACGACAATATTAACCCAGCAAGATTTACTACCAAAGATCAATTTCTGATCTACTTCAGATATCTCAATTCTGATCTACTCATATATTTCAACTTCTGACTAACTACTTCCTTCACCCGAGCCAAAGAAAATGGCTTGAGCTCGAAAGTGAGAGGTATATGATATGGCATATAAATCAGTCTCTTTATCATTGATTGACACGTGATCAATAATATTGGATTTTGATGGTACAGTAAAAGGGTTAGATATTTAAAATTTTCATTCGAAACACCTGATGCATCGGAAATCCAATTGCCCAAAAATCTTTGACTATAATAATCAAAGTACTATAAATTAAACTTAGATAAGAAGAATATCTATAGTGCTAATCCTAATTTCTACAAGGTGTCCAAGTGTATACCCTTCAATGGTAATCCACACGAAAATTAAACCAAAGACAGTGCTCCTTCTTCTCCTTGCTTCAAGAGTTTTAGCCCCTAGAACTCGACTAGCTTCATACCGGTCAGATTTCTCCAAAAATCTAACTCCACCCTCTCAGAACCTCCTCTAAACTTTTGATTCTCTTTCTTTAGAACCCTTACAACCTTTGTTAGGATCAGATAAGGCTTTATCTTAAATCTCAAAGCCTTGTCCTAAAACTAAGACAGATTGTAAGAAAGAAAGGAGAGCAATCGGAGAGAAATTAAAAATTCGATTTGAATCCCTCAGACACCCAGCGCCCAGGCCCTTTTATAGCCACCAGAGGGATACCAAAAGAGAGGGATACACCTCATCCAAGAGGCCTATCTGATCTGATTATCAGAGATAAGAGTTCCTTCAAGTAGGACTTTTGTCAATGATACGTTGAACAACACCCTGCTCTGCATGCGCGACCAGAGAAGGAATATTTTTATATCCCTTCTCAAATCAAAAAAATCTTCAAAAATCCATGTGGATAGGAGATTCAATCCTAATCTTAGATCACCTAACAAAGAGATCAAAAAATCTACAAAGAGATGTGATCTTGCATCCTTTCATGCAAAGTCTGATCACCATGTGTGCAGGCTTGAGGAGGAACTTAATGCATCCATTTGGCACCCAGATAAGCCTGAAAAAATTTTAGAAAAAACACCAAAAATAGCTTATCAAATGTGGAACATTATCACAAAAGAATTGTTTTGTTTTTAAAGCATTTGATCAAGAGAAAGACTCTCCAAATCATGGAGAGATGTGATGCTTCTGCGTGCGTGCCAGACATCCTTCTTTTTCTAATTTTTTTTCTATCCCAAAAAATCTAGAAAAAATATATCTCATGCTTTTAGATGTGCACAGAGGATGGAGGATGATGTGGGCTACTACACACATCTTAATCCTATGCCAAAAAGATTTTCTATTATGCTCATGCCAACACTTGTATGCAAACAGTTCTTGCGCCAAGAGTCTTTCTCAATTTGGACTTCTCATATTTTGGTGTTAACATGGGATTAGATGCCTCATTTTGGGCTGCTTCTAGGTGGCATGACCTTACCCAAATGTCTACCAAATTAGGCTAGCTAATTAGCAAGGGATGAGACCAAATTGATCTCCAAAAGAGCAAGGGTTTCCACACGTGCTAGCATGCTTACTGGAACCCTGATTGAATCCAAAATTTTAATCAACTTTTTTCAAAAGAGTCCTTGGCCAATTTTCATATGTGTGTGATCCATTGGGTTCCACATCTAACCAGTAGTAGGTCTGGGTGCAAATTGATCAAATTTGATTAAATTCTAATCTAATCGATTAAGGTCCAATCGAGCTAACTCGAGCTCAACAATTAGAATCCTTTCTAATTAGCAATCAAATTATATTTTTTAATTTGATCAAAAATCTACAAATTAAGATTAATATCTAGCAATATATCATGACTACCCAAAAGATATAAAATTTAATAAAAATATCAAATATACCTTTCAGTAGTAAGTTACCGTACAATTCAATCCTTCGATCATCTCTGCATTCTGAATATGTTCATGAGTATGGAATCATGTTAAACTCAAACACATATTCATATCGATTCTCAATTAACCAATGATGACTCTAATAAAAAAGTATTAGAAACTCTTTCTAATCTCCTTCCTGCTTTTGGCCAAAAGATTTTTTCTTAATCATCTAGGATTGAGAATACACAGGATGCGATCTCTTCTTACTAAGCGTGATCGATTCCATATTGACCTACTCACAACCTCCATACACACTGCACTATATCCAAAACACCCTGTATATATTTTAATGTCATGCCTAGATATGAACCAAAATATGAATTCATGTGCACAAGACTCCATGGCGGTCTCAGATCTTAGGATCACTTGCACAACTCCCACTTAGAGAATCATCTTTGACATGCAAGTAAGGCTTCCATAAGATATTCTCTTTCATCGAGTCAGTTCAGTGGACTCATTTCTCAAATGAGTACCCACATCTTTATATTAGTATTCCACACAAGTGGCTAGTGAGATCTACCACCCTCTCTATCAAGCATATATAGGATGTGCCAGTCTATTCGAAATATTGATCTCCGACTTAATGCTCCTATGATCAAAAATATTTAAGATTTAAGTTTTAAAGTTTTAGGTCTCACTAGCAAGACCCATTCATGTCTTCTAAAATCATTGCCTTAATCTTTGGGGTTCATCATAATCTTAGACATAATAAGATGCAGCTAATATGATGAATCAATACTTCAAATAATAAATATCATTACATGAGTTGGAAAATTAATTATAAAGAAAAATTCCATCGCAACACACTTGACATTGACTTATAGGGCACTCTTTTTTCAATCTCCCACTTGCACTAAAGTCAATTACCTTTGTATCTCATACAATCAAGATGGTGATCATATAGCTATTGTAGTATGGTCTTAGTGAATGAGTCTGCTATATTGTTCTTTCTGTCTACTCATTCCAAGACAATATCTTATCTCTAACGAGATGGAAGCATTTGAGGATGTGCTTAGATCTATAATGAGACCTAAGTTTCTTAGCTTGAATAACAGCTCTAGTGTCATCATGATAGAGTGGCACTGGTCCTTCAATCTTAAGAACGACTCCCAAATCTATGCTGAATTTCTTCTTCTAGACATCTTCCTTAATGGCTTCACTAGCAGTGATGTATTCTACCTCAGTAATTGAGTCAAATACTATCTGCTGCATAGAACTATTTCAACTCACTACCCCATCATTTAGGGTAAACACATACTCTGATACTAACTTGCTATCATCCGAATCATATTGAAAACTAGTTTCAACTCTGATCCTCCACCATATATGAAAAAAAATATCTTTAGTCCTTCTTAGGTACTTCAGAATATTTTTCACAGCTTTTCAATGATCCTCCCCTGGATTAGCCTAAAATTTGCTAGTTATACCTAAAATATAAGCTACATCAGGCCAGGTACATAGCATGGTATACATAATTAATCCCATAGCCGAGGCATAAGGGATTTCATTCATCTTTTTCCTCTCTTCTCTAGTATCTTAGGATACATTTTCTTAGAGAGACGTATACCATGACTTATAGACAGGTAACCTCTCTTACTTGCCTCTATATTAAACCTCTTTAATATGAGAACTATGTTCTGTGACTAGGATAAGCTTAATATCCTTCTAGATCTATCTCTATAGATCTTTATACCCAGTATATAGGATGCTTCACCCAAGTCTTTCATGAAAAATTTATTTGATAGCCAAGTCTTGACCGATTGCATCATTGGGATATATTCTCAATGAGCAGTATGTCATCGACATACAAAATCAAGAAGACAACAGTACTTCCACTTATCTTCTTATACACATATGGTTCATCCTTATTTTTGATAAAGCCAAACTCTTTGACTATCATATCAAATCGGATGTTCCAACTCCTCGAAGCTTGCTTCAATCCATAGATGGATCTCATTAGCTTGCATACTTGATTTACCCTTCTACTTGAGATAAATCTCTCTGGTTAAGTTTTAGACCTCTTCCTCTAAATTATCATTGAGAAAAATGATCTTCACATCCATCTGCCAGATCTCATAATCGTAGTATGCTGCTATAGCAAGCAAAATTTTGATAGCCTTGAGTATAGCCACTGGTGAAAAGATTTCTTTGCCTTTGACTAAAATCCTCCACCACTAACCTAGCTTTGTAAGTTTTTACTTGGCCATCTGCTCCAATCTTCTTCTTGAAGACCCACTTGTGCTCTATTGGGGTCACACCCTCAGATGCATCAACCAAGGTCCATACTTGATTGGTATACATCGAGTTCATCTCAGATTTCATAGCTTTCAGTCATCTGTCTGAGTGTCTACTCATGATAGTTTTTGAATAGATCAGTGGATCATCATCCCAAATGATGATGATCAAATTTATCATTCTCAATGACAAAATCATATCTTAGAGGGCTTGACGCACTCTATCTGACCTTCGAAGAGGAAGTGTGTATGGTGGATATACCGCATCCTTGTATACTTCTGATTGAAGATTTTCTTGTGGTCCAACCACAGATATTTCTGGATCGATTTGTAGATCCTGAGCTTTCATAAGTTCAATATTCCTCCCATGGCCTCCTTCTTGGATGAGTTGATTTTTCAAGAAAGTGGCGTGCCTACTAATAAACACATTTTGTTCAGTAGGATGGTAGAAGTAGTATCCATCAGTTTTCTTAGGATATCCTACAAATCTATACCTGTCTGATCTAGCACTAAGCTTATGTCCAAAGCTATTTTTGATATAAGCAGGATAGCCCCAAATCTTAAGATGTTTAAGATTAGGTTTCCTTTCCTTTCATATCTCATATGGAGTGCTTGCAACAGACTTTGAAGGTACTCTATTAAAAATATTTGAGGCAGTCTCTAGGGCATATCCTCAGAAAGATATTGGGAGATCAGTGAAGCACATCATGAGCCACACCATATCCATCAAAGTGCGATTTCTCCTTTCTGCTATACCATTTAACTGGGGTATATAAGGAGAGGTCCATTCAGAGAGAATACCTTTACTTTTAAGATGATCAGAAAATTCATTGGATAAGTTTTCTCTTCCTCGTTCTGATCGAAGAACCATGATACCTTTTCTAGTTTATTTTTCGATCATACATTGATACTCCTTGAACTTATTAAAGGCTTCAAATTTATGTTTCATAAGATACACATATCCTATGCTTGATAAATCTTCCGTAAAGATGATAAAATAGGAGTATCCTCTTCTGGCCTCAGTTATCATTAGTCCATATATATTTATATATACTAGGGCTAACAACTCATTCGTCCTTTCTCCATGTCTAGAAAATAGAGTCTTGATCATCTTACCCATGAGATAAAATTTATAAGTTCCCAATGATTCATAATCATATGGGTCAAAAAATTCTTCTTTGTATAACTTATTAATCCTTGACTCACTAATATGACCTAGGCGACAATGCCAGAGATATGTGACATTCACATCTTCTCTCTTTCTTTTCATATTTCTTTCAATATAAAAAATATTTTTATTGAGTGTAAGAATTAAAATATTATTATCAATATAACCACTACCATAAAATTTATTAGAAAAGAAAATAGAGCATCCATTTTCATTAACCTTATTTCATAACCTTGTTTTAATAACAAAGATATAGAAATAATATTTCTAATGACTTTTGGCATGTAATAAAAGTCTTTTAATTCTAAAATTTTGCTCAAAGGCAAATCAAGCATACAGGTTCTCACATCTCTATGCTAATGGACTCTCCACTTGTGCCATAGAATTCGAGGTCATCTTTTTTCAGACTTTTGATATTATGTAGTCGTTGTAATGAATTACAAATATACGATCTATAGATGGTATCTAATATCCAAATATCAAAGTCTGAACCACTTAATAAAAAATAGGTCTGTATCATATACACATCTTTTGATGCTACACTTGCACCATGCTTCAATCTTGCAAGATAATTTTTATAATTATACTTTCAATATTTAAATTTATCATAAATAATATTCTTATGGATATTTATTACTTTCTTATTATTACTGACCATCTCAAGATCAGGAATATCCAGAACATCGGAGTTCTTCTCTGATGCAAACCTAACTTGCAAGTTCCTTAACCAATCCACATAGTTTGATTGGTCAACACACTTTTATCTATGGTATCATGCAGTAAAAATAAAGAAGCCATAATATAGACTTAAATCTACATAAATAAAGAATAATAATATAAGCAGACCACTCATATTTGATATGCATAACTAAATGAGGACTTTTAAACTAGTTATGTCTTCCACTATTTTATCGAATACCATAGCCCTCTCTTATGGTAGACGAGAAATACTAATCTAATTTCTTAATGGGGTTGAGATACTAATCCCTCAATGAAGCCTTATGGATATCACAACAAACCTCAATGAGTTCAAAAGTAGAAAAATCTATTCAATTACATCTTATGCAACTCTCAACATAACTTGCCTCTAAAAATACTCGTAGCCTTGTGGATATCACAATAAACTATAGTATTTTTAGTTAAGTCAGACCCTTTATTTTTATACAGTCATATCTGAAAAAATATTGCCTTTATGGATATCATAATAAAGCAATATATCCAAATATACCTTAAAGCATATAATATGTACCAAGATTAACCCACATCAATCTCCATAGCAAGTCTTGTGGATATCATAACAAACATACTATGATTTTTGATAGGATATTGACTAGGCATGAAGGAAGGTATATGTAGTGCTCAAAATACTGAGATACCTTCATTCAAGATTTGAACTAATCCAATTGGTCAGAAAAATATTAAGATTGGTGGGGATCCCTCCGTTGCTTTTCTTAGACACCAATAAAATCGGCCATGCTAGTAATGGAACCAATTAAATAACCACCTCACTTGAAACACTCTTTAGACACCAATTGATTAATCAATTCAAAAAATAGGTCAGCTACTGGTTCACAACACTATGACTTAATATAATTTTTATGATAACTTTAATAGTCTCAAGCACATCCTGATTCAATCAATCACAATGATGCACTATTATAGTTGTATCTTAATAATCATAACAACTAATCATGACATCTATTCATATCTCTAAGATATGAAATCATAATCATACAATATGATTATAACTAAGCATCTCGAGCATATCACATATGTATGAAGTTCTTATAACATGCATGAATACAAAATATTCTTTTCACAGTTCTTCTTCTTAGGACATCACAGTGGCAACCCTGTGCACCATAAGAGTACCCTATTGAATAGGAAAAGAGGGTTTATGAACTCTACTTGCTCTTATGATCGGATGGCTTGGTGATGAATCCAATTAGAGTACTAAGCTACTAAGAAAGATTCTATACATACATCATGCATTTTATATTATGTATCTAAAATATATCTCTAAGACATGCTATGGTTTGGATATTCAATCGGGTTCAACTCTTGACCCGACTTAAACCAAACCAAAAATCTATGCTTGATCACAATCAAGATAATAATTTAATCTTTGATTATATAGATCAAGGTAGACTCTGATACTACTATTGGTTTTGATGGCATAGTGGAAGGATTAGATGTTTAAAATTTTCATTCGAAATACCTGATGCATTCAAAACCCAATTACCCAAAAACCTTTGACTATAATAATCAAAGTACTATAAATTAAACTTGGATAAGAAGAATATCTTAGTACTAATTCTAATTTTTATAAGATGTTCAAGTGTCTGTCCTCTAATGGTGATCCACATAAAAATTGAACCAAAGACAGTGCTCCTTCTTCTCCTTGTTTCAAGAGTTCTAGCCCCTAGAACTCGACTAGCCTCATACCGATCAGATTTCTCTAAGAACCTAACTCCATCCTCTCAAAACCTCCTCTGGACTTTTGATTCTTCTTCTTTAAAACCCTTACAATCCTTGTTAGGACCAGATAAGGTTTTGTCTAAAATCTCAAAGCCTTATCCTAAAACTAAGATAGGTTGTAAGAAAGAAAGAAGAGCAACCGAAGAAAAATTGGAAATCCGATCTGAATCCCTCGAATACCCAATGCCAAGACTCTTTTATAGCCACTAGAGGGATACCAAAGAGAGGGACACACCTCATCCAAGAGGCTTTTCTGATCTAATTATCAGAGATAAGAGTTCCTTCAAGCAGAAGGACTCTTATCAATGATACGTCGACCAGCACCTTGGTCTGCGCGCACGATCAGAGAAGGGATGTTTTTATATCTCTTCTCAAATTAGAAAAATCTTCAAAAATTTATGTGAATAGAGAATTCAATCCTAATCTTAGATCACCTAATTGTAGGAACCAGATCTAGGGTTTCAGGGTTAGATCTTGAAACTTTTTCAAGATCATACAGCGGAAGACTAAAATAAATCAAAATTTATTTTCTAAAATCAGAAAATTCTTAGATCTAAGATTCTATTACATAATTATTACATAGCATTAAATCAGAAATTAAAATATATATAAATATAGTATGAACTACATGTTGATCATATCAACATGTTTCTATACTAGCTACATCTAATGTATGTATTAAACAATAGATCAGATCTATTACCTTGCAAGTTAGACGTTCTAACCTTATTGATCTGGGCTTGAGGATGATGTTGTAAGCCGCACACGCATCCGGCCTCTAGGAGTCATCCACACGAGCCCACGAATCTCGATCAGAAGTCCTGCTTCAGGAAATCAGCACAGTATGCTAGTACTGCGCTGATCCTTCTTTGATGGTTGATCAGGTGCCTCCTTCTTCTTGATTTGGACTCTTCCAAAGATGAAAAGTAGAAGGAGGAGTTTCAGATCTGAGACGCTCTCAGGAAACTCAAGATGGAAGGAGAAAAGATATGAAAATAAAAAACCCTAGAAGAAGACCCTCTTCTTCTTCACATTTTTCTCTCTAGACACCCAAACTTGCATCTTTTATATCTCCATGACCCAAAGGTATTTCTCTTTTATTTTTGGATGGTAGAAAGGTCTATCAAATATCTATCTCCCTCTAAAATTTCATAAAGAAACTCATCTTATATAGAGAGATATGATAGAGTCCTTGTCTAGGTCAAACACCTAGTCAAGGCTTATCCAAACATGGCAAGTTAAGGGACGCCCAACTCTTGAGCATCTCCTCCATATTTTCATGAATGGATTACCAAAAAAGGGTTCACTATGTAAACCCTAAAGGCCATGAAAATTCCAAAAAAAATTTGGATAAATTCGGTGCAAAATTGAAAGAGTTTTGGATTTCTAAAACTCTATCTCATAGAATTCAAAATCCAAACTTATTCCTTTTAGATTTGATCCAAACCACCTTCTATGTAAGAAAGAAGAGAAGAGACCTTTTGTGAACGTGAGAGAGATCTGGGAGAGGGCTTTTGTCACACAAAATAAGTAGAGATTGGCGTTGAATAAGAGAGAGGGCGTGGAGAAGGTTTATGTGGCGCAAGGTGGAATCCTAGTCCTACTAGGATTCTGTCTCATAACTTGTTTTAATTTGGTTTCCCAAACCAAATCAAATCAAAATTAGATCAACCCAATTAAAATAGGTCTTAACCCAATTAAGAACCTAATTTAATTAGATTAAATTATATTTAAATCTAATTTAATTTTCTAATCAAATTAGAAATTAGATTGACCCAAGTCCTAGTTGAACTAGGACTAGTTTTTTCTTGCACTTGGCTTATCCAATAAACCAATTGGACTTGATCCAATCAAGCCCAAACTAAATCTAATTAAATTATATTTAATTAGACTTAATCTCAGCCCATTGGCTTAATCAAATTAAGTCAATCAGCAATCGAATTGCTAATAGATCCTCCTGCAACACTTGCACTGGGTTAAATGTCAATCGTATTGATCATTTAACCCTAGAACGATTCTTAATCGTTGATCAACCATCTGATCGGATCATGAACTCTAATGTGTGTGACCTCATAGGTTCGAACCTAAGCCGGTAGCATAGGAACAAATTTTTATACCAATCGAAGTGACCATCTAGCAATGATATCCGACGACCGGATAGGTCGAATGTGTAGAACAACATCCTTAGAACCCATGCGGATATAGTTTTCATATAATTCATCCCCTTGACCAAAATGATCATAGGACACCTCAGAGTTTAACTGTCAACTCTGATCAGGTTGTCCACATTATATTTCAAAATATCAAATCCATCTGATGGATTACCCTGGCCAAGGTTTTGCTAAATTAAAATACAGCGACTCATTCTTCTCCAACTCTTGGAGTGGTCAATCCCATCTCGATCACACTCTGACTTCGCAAGTACTTGACTGTGCCCAGAAGCCTTCCGTCCCTGAATTAGAAATTCAGTTAGTCCAGTACCAAAGCACAGTGAGTTGCTTGCAAGTCACTGAGGCGATCTCAGGTCTAAGGGACACTTATACCTATATCCCATCAGAGATATTCTCGACAGTAGAATACTCTGGAGTTGGTCACGTTCAATGATGATGTACCTTTATATCTCACCTGTATGCCATACCAGTATCTCCATACTCCTTGGTTAAGAGGACAACCAACCCATATGGCCTACAGCGACCTATACTCGATAGAAGCTGTCGTCCTTATTAACAGCCTATCATTAGGTCGTGAACAATTTTAAGGACTAATCGATAAATCCTCTCTTTATCGAACCTAAATAGTCCTAAGGACTTCATCATAACAACGGAGTTCATTAGAAGATGAAAGCTTATGATGAAGATGCCAAATATATTTTATTTATTAACAAATCAATTACAATACTTGGATGCTCAACCGTCAACAGCTTGACGATTGGCTTTTTGGGACACATTTCCCAACAACTCCCACTTGTCCTAAAGCCACTCGGCACAGTATCTAATACCCATCTTCGACTTGTGGTTGTCGAACTCCTTTATTGCCAGGGCTTTAGTGAAGGGGTCGGCTAGGTTCTCCTTTCCGTCGATCTTCTGAAGATCGACATCACCTCGATCCACGATCTCCCAGACCAGGTGGAAGCGGTGCAAGATGTGCTTCATCCGCTGAAGTGCTTTGGGTTCCTTCATCTGAGCTATGGCACCAGTACTGTCGCAATAGAGCAGGACTAGACCATCGAGGGAGGGTGCTACTCCGAGCTCGTTGATGAATTTCCTCAGCCACACAGCTTCCTTCGCGGCATCCAATGCTGCGATGTACTCCGTTTCACAAATAGAGTCTGCCATAGTATGCTGCCTGGAACTCTTCCAGCAGATGGCTCCACCATTCAGAGTAAAGAAATAATCCGACACGCTCCTGCTGTCATCATAGTCAGATTGAAAGCTAGAGTCTGTGAACCCCACAAGTTTCAGATCTGACTTGCCATAAACCAACCATTGGTCCTTAGTATTTCTCAAATACTTAAGGATGGCTTTGAACACTTTCCAGTGATTCTCTCCAGGATCAGATTGGTATCTACTCACTACTCCTAGTGAGTATGCCACATCTGGTCTTGTACATGTCATGGCGTACATGATAGATCCCACGGCTGAAGCATATGGGACTCTACTCATACGCTCTCTCTCTTCAGGAGTTGTCGGACAATCCTTCTTAGAGAGAGCAATTCCTTGGCCTATCGGTAGATAGCCCTTCTTGAAATTCTCCATGCTGAACCTCTTCAGCACAGTGTCTATGTACATGGACTGGGATAACCCAAGCATCCTTTTAGATCTATCCCTATAGATCTTCATCCCTAGGATGTAGGATGCTTCACCCAAGTCCTTCATGGAGAACTGTGATGATAACCAAACTTTTATTCCCTGTAGTGCGGGGATGTCATTCCTGATTAAGAGAATGTCATCCACGTACAAGACAAGGAATACCACAACTGGACCATTTGCCCATTTATAGATGCAGGGCTCTTCTCCATTCTTAATGAAGCCATACGTTTTGATCACCTTATCAAAATGCATGTTCCAACTCCGAGAAGCTTGCTTCAATCCATAAATGGATCTCTGAAGCTTGCACACCTTGAACTCATCTGTGGATGTAAACCCTTCAGGTTGTATCATATACACCTCTTCAGTCAGCTCTCCATTCAGGAAAGCTGTCTTTACATCCATCTGTCAGGTCTCATAATCCAGATGGGCAGCTATTGCAAGCATTATCCGAATAGATTTGAGCATTGCCACAGGGGAAAACGTCTCGTCATAGTCAATACCATAACGTTGACGATACCCCTTGGCAACCAGACGGGCTTTATAGGTCTCCACCTTTCCGTCTGTGCCCCTCTTCCTTTTGAAGACCCATTTACACCCAATGGGTTTAACCCCTTCAGGTGGGTCAACCAATGTCCATACATCGTTGACCTTCATGGACTCCATTTCGGATTTCATGGCTTCAAGCCATTTCTCGGAATCAGGTCTCTGCATAGCATCCATATAGGTGATCGGATCCTCATTATTCTCATCAAGTTCAATGGGATCACCGTCCTGGATCAAGAAACCATAGTATCTGTCCGACTGACGCGGTACTCTACCGGATCGCCTTAATGGTACAGGTATATTGGGCTCCGGATCTGATCTAATCATATCCGACTCAGGTTCAGCTATTGGTGTCGGTCCTTCTACCTGTTGAACTTTATCAAGTTCAACCTTAGAGGCAACGGTTCCTTCACCAAGGAACTCCTTTTCTAAAAAGATTGCCTTAAGGCTGACGAACACCTTTTGTTCATCAGCATGGTAGAAAAAATATCCTTTTATCTCTTTGAGGTACCCTATGAATGAGCATTTGTCAAACCTAGGTCCAAGTTTGTCTGTGACTAATCGTTTGACATAGGCCGGGCACCCCCAGACCCTAAGGTGTGAAAGTGCTGGCTTACGTCCCGTCCATATCTCATATGGAGTCTTAATTACAGACTTACTTGGAACCCTATTTAATAGATAACAGGCCGATTCGAGTGCATATCTCCAGAAGGATATCGGCAAGCTAGCAAAATCTATCATGGATCGGACCATGTCTAACAGAGTCCGATTCCTTCTTTCAGACACACCATTATGCTGTGGTGTTCCTGGAGGAGTCCATTGGGAGAGAATCCCATTCTCTCTTAGATATGTGAGAAATTCACTAGAAAGGTACTCTCCTCCTCGATCAGATCGAAGAATTTTAATACTCTTTCCAGTTTGTTTTTTTCTACTTCACTTCAGAATCGTTTGAACATTTCAAATGAATCCGACTTATGTTTCATCAGATAGACATATCCATATCGGGATAGGTCATCCATGAAAGTTATGAAGAAGAAATATCCACCTCTAGCACTGGTGCTCATGGGCCCGCATACATCAGTATGTACTAGGCCCAAGAGCTCAGTAGCTCTCTCACCTTTTCCAGTAAAAGGTGACTTGGTCATTTTACCAAGAAGACAGGACTCACAGGTTGGAAGTGATTCACAATCACTAACTTCAAGGATTTCCTCTTGAGTCAACCTGTTTATTCTGTTCTTGTTTATATGACCTAGCCTACAGTGCCATAAGTAGATATCTGACACACTATCTAATCTAGGGTGCTTGCCAGTTGAATAGACTCTTATCAGGCTTGATCTTTTTGGTCTGGCTCTGCACTGATGTCCCAGCCTGAACTTGCACCTTCTTCACTTTCTTCTTCTTATTCTTCTTCCTTTTCTTAAAAGATCAAGAACCAGAAGACGAACCTCCCACTAAGTTCACCGACTCCTTGTAAAGTTGGTGATCTTTCTCAAAGTTCTGAAGTAACCCCAATAATCCGTGGTAGTTTACTTCAGGCTTTGTCATTCTATAATGAGTGAGGAATGGGAGATAAGACTTGGGCAGCGAGTTCAGTATTGCATCTTTCCCAAGCTGCTCATGCAAGGGAAAGCCGAGCTTGCTCAATCGTTCCATCAGCTCGATCATGTACAATACATAATCAATGACAGAGGCACCATCCCGTATTTTGGCGTTGAAGATGGCACAACTAGTCTTGTGCCTCTCCACGTCATCGGGTGTGCCAAAGGCATCCTCCAACACTTGAAGCATGTCCTTTGGCTGAGTCGTCTCAAATCTGCGACTGAACTTGTCGCTCATAGCAGCCAGCATGATACAACGCACCGTGGTCCGGTCACTGAGCCACTTCTGGTAAGTGTCTCTGACTGTTCCACGTGCATTGACAGCTGGCTCCTCAGGTGCAGAATCCATTATCACATATAGGATCCGTTCATGCTCCAGGACTATCTTCAACTTTCGGTACCAGCTATCGAAGTTGGATCTCACCAACTTATCATTGTCCAACAATGATCGGAGCGATAGGAAAGTGGCCATATTTGCACAAAGGAGAACCATAACCTAATTAGTAATTGATTCATTAAACCTAAAGATTTGGACTTTAATCAAAAGATTTCTCCCACTATTTTATTCGAATTGGTAGCCTCTACCTCCAACTCGAGGAATTACCCTAATTCCTTAGCGGGTACTAGAATCCACTTAGAGAGACACTTCCAAGTTATCATATGATGAGTGATAATTTCATTAGTCAACAAGCACCAGGCCTTTGGGTCTGTAATGATTATTGAGTTAATGGACTCATTATCAAACACCTTAATGGGAGGCTATGATTCAGTTATCTCCATAACTTTATCATTTTAAGGACCTAATAATTTTAGAGGATTTAAATAATATAGAGGATGAAGTCAGATGAACCAGCTTATCATGATCCTCCCACTGGCTTCACCAAGTCAGCTTAAGGGAGACCATTAAAAGTGCTGATCTAGGAGCACCTAAATCAGTCACACTGATTTACCTAGCTGACATGGGTCAGCTCGAATAGTCAAGTGATCCGATCAAAACATAATTTCACCAAGAGGCCAGGTAAGTTCGATCAGTGGGAGGGTCTGCCAAAGCTTGCCTTAGACACCATCAGAAATGGCCAGGTAAGCAGGCTCCCAATTAAAAATCATCGGTCTGGTTTACCTTAGACACCAACTGGTTTAATTAGTTTCGATTAGATCAACCTAACAGTTCGTGCTAGACCGCTTAGCCAAAAATCAAGTCCATTTGGTTCTCGTTAAAGACATGGACTTGACCAACTACCACTATTGTAATTGATCTAGAGAATCTTTGACCTAATCTAAGATAATAATTGATTAGATTTAGTCAATTCTCTAATTAAGTCCATCTTTAATCTAACCATAGGTCTAACCCAATTAATGGACCTAATTCCCACTAACCCATTAACCCAATGTGTTATGATTTGTGTCTTAGGTTCTTCAATTCACAATCCTAGAACCTAATCAAACAACTTCTTAATTCTTAATTAAGTTTTGGGCTGAGGGTTGGGTTTGGCTTTTCAAAAAATAATTTTCATATTTGTAAAATAATTTTACAATATAATTCTACCAATCATATTGCATGTTTGATTCATAATCAAGATGCAAGTGAAATAAACATGAAACTACTTTAGATCTAATCTAAACAGGTTTATGTAATTGAAATAATTTCAACTTTTAAATAATTTCTTTGCATAAAAATTATTAACAAAGAGATTTTATTTTAGATTTAAACATCTTTTAAATCTAGTAAATCATAAATTTAATCTAGATCATATCTAATAAATTTATGATTAAAGATAGATCTACACAAACTAGGACAACCTTTGCACTGTAAGGGGTAAACCTTACAGCAGGACAACCTTGCAGTTTGTGATTGATCTAAAATTTTAATTTCAGATTTAATAATCAGATTATAAATTACATCAAATCTAAAAAATAATTTAAGCATGTATAAATAATCATATAATAAAGAATCTAGGCTCTGATACCAATTGTAGGAACCAGATCTAGGGTTTCAGGGTTAGATCTTGAAACTTTTTCAAGATCATACAGCGAAAGACTAAAATAAATCAAAATTTATTTTCTAAAATTAAAAAATCCCTAGATCTAAGATCTTATTACATGATTATTATATAGCATTAAATCAAAAATTAAAATATATATAAATATAGTATGAACTACATGTTGATCATATCAACATGTTTCTATACTAGCTACATCTAATGTATGTATTAAACAATAGATCAGATCTATTACCTTACAAGTTAGACATTCTAACCTTGTTGATCTGGGCTTGAGGATGATGTTGCAAGCCGCACACGCATCCGGCCTCTAGGAGTCGTCCACACGAGCCCACGAATCTCGATCAGAAATCCTGCTTCAGGAAATCAGCACAGTATGCTAGTACTGCACTGATCCTTCTTTGATGGTTGATCAGGTGCCTCCTTCTTCTTGATTTAGACTCTTCCAAAGATATAAAGTAGAAGGAGGAGTTTCAAATCTGAGACGCTCTCAGGAAACTCAAGATGGAAGGAGGAAAGATATAAAAATAAAAAACCCTAGAAGAAGACCCTCTTCTTCTTCACGTTTTTCTCTCTAGACACCCAAACTTGCATCTTTTATATCTCCACGACCCAAAGGTATTTCTCTCTGATTTTTGTATGCCAGAAAAGTCTCTCAAATATCTATCTCTCCATAAAATTTTATGAAGAAACTCATCTTATATAGAGAGATATGATAGAGTCCTTGTCTAGGTCAAACACCTAGTCAAGGCTTATCCAAACATGGCAAGTTAAGGGATGCCCAACTCTTGAGCATCTCCTCCATATTTTCATTAGCGGATCACCAGAAAAGGGTTCACTATGTAAACCCTAAAGGCCATGAAAATTCCAAAAAAAATTTGGATAAATTCGGTGCAAAATTGAAAGAGTTTTGGAATAAGAGAGAGGGCATGGAGAAGGTTTATGTGGCGCAAGGTGGAATCCTAGTCCTACTAGGATTCTGTCTCATAACTTGTTTTAATTTGGTTTCCCAAATAAAATCAAATCAAATCAAAATTAGATCAACCCAATTAAAATAGATCTTAACCCAATTAAGAACCTAATTTAATTAGATTAAATTATATTTAAATCTAATTTAATTTTCTAATCAAATTAGAAATTAGATTGACCCAAGTCCTAGTTGAACTAGGACTAGTTTTTCCTTGCACTTGGCTTATCCAATAAACCAATTGGACTTGATCCAATCAAGCCCAAACCAAATCTAATTAAATCATATTTAATTAGACTTAATCTCAGCCCATTGGCTTAATCAAATTAAGCCAATCAGCAATCGAATTGCTAATAGATCCTCCTGCAACACTTGCACTGGGTTAAATGTCAATCGTACTGATCATTTAACCCTAGAACGATTCTTAATCGTTGATCAACCATCTGATCGGATCATGAACTCTAATGTGTGTGACCTCATAGGTTCGAACCTAAGCTGGTAGCATAGGAACAAATTTCTATACCAATCGAAGTGACCATCTAGCAATGATACCCGACGACCGGATAGGTCGAATGTGTAGAACAACATCCTTAGAACCCATGCGGATATAGTTTTCATATAATTCATCCCCTTGACCAAAATGATCATAGGACACCCCAGAGTTTAACTGTCAACTCTGATCAGGTTGTCCACATTGTATTTCAAAATATCAAATCCATCTGATGGATTACCCTGGCCAAGGTTTTGCTAAATTGAAATACAGCGACTCATTCTTCTCCAACTCTTGGAGTGGTCAATCCCATCTCGATCACACTCTGACTTCGCAAGTACTTGACTGTGCCCAGAAGCCTTCCATCCCTGAATTAGAAATTCAGTTAGTCCAATACCAAAGCACAGTGAGTTGCTTGCAAGTCACTGAGGCGATCTCAGGTCTATGGGACACTTATACCTATATCCCATCAGAGATATTCTTGACAGTAGAATACTCTGGAGTTGGTCACGTTCAATGATGATGTACCCTTACATCTCACCTGTATGCCATACCAGTGTCTCCACACTCCTTGGTTAAGAGGACAACCAACCCATATGGCCTACAGCGACCAATGCTCGATAGAAGCTGTCGTCCTTATTAACAGCCTATCATTAGGTCGTGAACAGTTTTAAGGACTAATCGATAAATCCTCTCTTTATCGAACCTAAATAGTCCTAAAGACTTCATCATAACAACGGAGTTCATTAGAAGATGAAAGCTTATGATGAAGATGCCAAATATATTTTATTTATTAACAAATCAATTACAATACTTGGATGCTCAACCGTCAACAGCTCGACGATTGGCTTTTTGGGATACATTTTCCAACACTAATAAGGAGATCAAAAAATCCACAAAGAGATATGATCTCATGTCCTTTCATGCGAAGTCTGATCACCGCATGCACGGGCGTGAGGAGGAACTTATGGCATCCGTTTGGCATCCAGATAAGTCTGGAAACATTCTAGAAAAAATATCAAAAATTTTTTGTCAAATGTGAAATATTATAATAAAAAATTATTCCATTTTGAAAGTATTTCTTCAAGAGAAATACTTTCAAAATCATGGAGAGATGCGATGCTTCTGCACACATGCATCAGACATCCTTCTTTTTCCAAATTTTTCTCTACCCCAAAAAATCTAGAAAAAATACATCTCATACTTTGGGATGTGTATCAGAGGATGGAGGGTGATGTGGGCTACCACACACATCCTAATCCTATGCCAAAAAGATTTTCTCTCCTGCTCATGCCAACACATGTACGCAAACAGTTTTTGCGCCAAGAGTCCTTCTCAATTTGGACTCCTCATATTTTGGCGTTAACATGGGATTAGATGCCTTATTTTAGGATGCTTCAAGGTGGCATGACCTGACCCAAATGTTCACTAAATTGGGCTAGCTAATTAGTAAGGGATGAGACCAAATTGATCTTCAAAAGAGCAAGGGTTTCCACATATGCTAGCATACTTACTGGAACCTTGATTGAATCCAAAATTCCAATCAACCTTTTTCAAAAGGGTCCTTGACTAATTTTTATATATGTATGACTCATTGAATTTCATATCTAGTCAGTAGTAGGTCCAAGTGCAAGTTGATCAAATTTGATTAGATTCTAATCTAATTGATTAAGGTCCAATCGAGCTAATCCAAGCTCAACAATTAGAATCCTTTCTAATTGACGATCGATTTAAACTTTTTAATTTGATCAAAAATCTACAAGTCAAGATTGACATCTAGCAATATATCATGGCTATCCAGAAAATATAAAATTTGATGAAAATATCAAATATATCCTTCAGTGGTAAGTTACCATGCAATTCAATCCTTCAATCATCCCTGCACTTTGAATATATTCATGAGTTTGGAATCATGTTAAACTCAAACACATATTCATATTGATTCTCAATTAACCAATGATGACTCTGATAAAGAAGCATTAGAAACTCTTTCTAATCTCCTTCCTGCTTTTGGCCAAAAGACTTTTTCTTGATCATCTAGGATTTAGAATACACAGGATGCGATCTCCTCTTACTAGAAGTGATCGATTTCATGTTGACCTACTCACAACCTCCATAGACACTCCACTATATCCAGAACACCCCGTACATATCTTAATGCCATACCTGGATATGAACTAAAATATGGGTTCATGTGCACAAGACTCTATAGTGGTCTCAGGTCTAAGGATCACTTGCATAACTCTCACTTAGAGAACCATCTTTGATATGTAAGTAAGGCTTCCATAAAATATCTCTTTCATCGAGTCAGTTCAGTGGACTCTTTTCTCAAATGAGCACCCACATCCTTGTATTAGTGTCTCACACAAGTGGCTAGTGAGATCTGCCATCCTCTCCATCGAGCATACATAAGATGTGCCAGTCTATCCAGAATATTGATTTCCGACTCAATGCTCCTACAATCAGGAATGTTTAAGATTAAGATTTTAAGATTTTAGGTCTCACTAGCATGACACATTCATGTCTCCTAAAATTATTATCCTAATCTTTGGGATTCATCATAATCTTAGACATAATAAGATACAGTTAATATGATGAATCAATGCCTCAAATAATAAATATTATTATATGAGTTGAAAAATTATAAAGAAAAGTTCCATCGCAATACATTTGCGATTGGCTTATAGAGCACTCTTTTTTCAAATAATTTTGTAAAGATTTAAATTTTAAAAATTATATTTTTATAATTAAGAAGAATTTAGAAATAGAATGATGATTGTTGGTGCAAAAATCTGCCGGCGTCAGAGAAGCTGGAGTCGAGGGAGTCGCGGTCGCCATCGGGACCTGCAAAGAAAGTCTAAACCGAAGTTGGAGGTACTCCGGCAAGATCATCTGACGCTCAAGTCAGTTCTCTGCCTCAACAAGAATGGAGTGCTCGAATAAAAATTTTAGTAGAGTTTTGAGATAGAGATTAGAGCTTAGAGAATAACGTATCTGGGGGTCCCCTTTTTATAGGCGGAGGGTGTAACAGATTGACAGCGACGTCTGTAACCGCCTAGTAGTGGGCCGTTCGGGGCCATGAGGAGTTTGTTACGGAGAGTAGTGGAGTGAAGTCGTGGCCATCGCCGTGGCCTGCCACGTGGAGCCTGTTGTGGAGAGTGGAGTAATGTCCGTTGTCGTGACTTGCCAAAGCATGATGGAGCCGCATGGGATCCATTACAGGAAGTGGAGCAGAGTCGTGGCCATTACTGTGGCCTGCCAGGGAGTCCAGGCCTGTCGATCGAAGCTCGGTTGGGGTGTTTGGTGGAGAGGGGTAGCTCTCCATCTAAGAGGAGCTCGGATGTTGCTGGCAAGCCTTCTACCGTTGGGTGCCTTGGGTGCTAGTACTGCAGATGAAGGTCATCTGCTGTAGAAGCTCGATTAGGGGCTTTTTGTGGATGAAGTTCGATTTCATGTAGAATCCGACAGAAGGTTGACCGGCAGTGGATGTCGGATGGCGCTGGAGAGGTTCACCAGCTGGAGGGGTCCGGCTGCTGGAGCTCGTGTGTCGTAGGAGTTCATCCAGAATCTGTCCGCTACAGAAGTTCGGTCGGAGTCTGGTTCCCATAGAAGTCCGGATGGGGATCATTTGTTGAGGAAGCTCGACCGAAGCCTGCCTGCAATAGAAGTTTGGAAGGAATTCGTTCACAATAGAAGCTCAAGTGGAGGCTTACAGTACAAATCCGACGTGGACCGTTCGTAGTAGAAATCAAAGTAGTCCGCTTGTAGTAGTAGCTCGGAGTAGATCGCTTGTAGTAGAAGCTCGGAGTAGATCGCTTGTGGTGTGGGCTCGGAGCCTGGCCCTTGTAAGAATTCGGATGAGGTCTACCTACAATAGGAGCTCAGGGCTGAAGTCTGGCTCCCGTAGGAGCTCGAACGAAGTCTACCTGCAGTAAGAGTTCGGGGAAGAAGTCCAGCTCCCGTAGGAGCTCGGATGAAATCTAGAAGGTGGTCAACTACCGTAGAAACTTGGATGGAGTCCGTCCGTCGTGGAGATCTGCTGTTGGGAAAGTTCAGCCACTGACGAAGTTTTAGAAGAAATTTGGATTGGAGTCAAACGAATCCTGTTGGAAAAGATCTGAAAGAGGTCCGGAGAATGGTTGACCCTTGTAGGAGGTCGGCCGATAGTAGAATCCAGAGAGCACTTGGAGCAGCCTGATAGACGATCGAAGAAGCTTATCGCTGGAGAAGCCCGAGAGATGCAGCAGGAGTTCGTCCGTCAGGGGAACCCGATCGATACTTATGGAAGAAGTTGTGGGAGTTTATCCGTCGGCAGAACTTGGGAATATTACGAAAGCTCGGCCGTCGGTAGAGTCCCGGGAGGGTCACTCCTGATATGAACTTCAGCTGGAGGGTATTTTATACCCAACACCAGTCTCCCTACCTCTGAGTTCGAGTTTCGAATGAAGAAAATGTAGAGAAATTTTTACAGCCGAAGTTGCTCCCTTGAATTCTGCATGCGATCACCCTCAGATATCCTGGCATTTAATGCGTGCATGCTGGAGTCTTTTCAAATCGATGCGATCCGAAGAGACTTTTTGAAATTTCTGCTGGAGCGCTGTTGTCACGCCCCCGACCCGAGATTGTGAATCGAGAGTCAAGGCAACCGCCGCATACTCATAAAAGACTCTTCTCATAAGCATGCAAGGCATCTTATCATGTTATCTTAAAATAACAGCAGAATAATTAGCCAATAATTTAAATCCAAACATAACTACCTAAATTTCTTTCTTTAATATCTCAATAAATTTAATAATGATTCATAGGCCGTACATCAAATTCAATAAGACTTTCCACCTAAAATAAAAGTATAGAAATTCTGCTTCTGATCACTCTTCCATTCATATCTTGTATCATCTTAATTCCTCAACATCTGTAAAAACAGTAAAATAGAAGGTAATGAGCTAGACAGCCCAGTAAGCAATGATCACTTCCTAACAGATTTCATCAGGCATTTAAGTAAATAATCTTTTATAGAAAATAAGCATATAGAGTTCATCAATTCGAAATCAATTTTAATTATGCAATATAATTCATGTCAAGTTCATTTCTTTTTCGAAAATTCAAGTTTCTTTTGGGATTTCAATTTCTTTTGTTCTTCAATTTCTTTTCGTCAACCATGAGCTATGACCATATTTTTCCTGTGGCAGGGTCATAATACCACGTATCTGCTTGCGGTAGGCTGCGAATCATCTGGCAGCCATATCCTTTGGAACCGCTGGTCTCGCTGGCGGTTTGTCGCTGGTCTCTCTGGCGACATGTCGCTGGTCTCGCTGGCGACATAAACCCTCAGGACAATCAATTGCTAACGTATATACCCCCATTGGCAGGGTCCTTTACATAGTCAGGTTGTCAATTCTTATTATTTCTTATATCATAATTCTTCATAAATCATGTTTCATATTCTAATTTCGATAATAAAATATATAATCATATAGTATCGAAATCAATCAATATAATGCATCATGAAATCAATATATTCAATCATACTTCATCATAACATTTCAAATAAGATATTTTCGTAACAAAATACCATTCATCCAATTCATGCATCGTTTCACAAATCATGTCAGAAGAATACATTATAATTTGCTGATAAATCTAGAAAAAGTGAAACATTACTTACCTCAAACGTATTCCAATAAATCCACATAATTCTATAAATTTTCTTCCAAAAATTCTATTCGTAGATCATATCGCGATATCCCATGATCAAACATCCACAATCCTATACAGAATCAATTTCAATAATTAGAAAGAATACGAATACCATATTTCAACGGTTTAGATTGGGTCCGATCATCTAATTTTATCTAATCAAAATCTAATTAGGACCTAAATGATCTAAAGTTTGACTATCAGATCAAATCGGATTCGAAGTGATAGGATCGAGGTTTTTTCATCGATTTCATAAAATCAAGTGGAGAGAGAAAATCAGAGGAGAGAGAATTCATGAGGTACAATTCGAATTGATCAAGTGATACAATCCAACATTACGATTGGTCCAATATCTCAATTGATGAAATCAACATGATCAAATCAAGTCATGGCTAGATCGAAATCATGGATAATCAAATCTAAAGATTCATGGTCTGATTAAGGTGGATGCCAGTACGCTGTCTGACAATCATAGATCAGGATTCTTCATTAGAATCAGATCAGACTTATTAAAAGAAATTTTTTCATTCACTAACCTTTTTTAGAGAGAGAATCAATCAAGAGAGAGAATATTTTAGAGAGAGAAAATTCTAGAGAGAGAAAATTCTAGAGAGAAAAAACTCATCTTGAATTTTTCAGACAATATGATTCAACAAATTCTGATCGATCAGATCAAATCATGCTAAGATTATCATGTGGATAATTCAATAAGATCATGAGAAATAAAATCTAAAAATACTTGATCTGATCAAAGTGGATGTCGGTGTACCGTCCAACGATCACGGATCAAAAAATCCATCACGAGGATCATTTAAATTCATCATCATTCTTCTCAAAATTCTAAAAATCTTAGGAGAGAGAAATAATCTAGAGAGAGGATTCTAGAGAGAGAAAGTAGAGAGAGACAGTCCAATTTTAGAGAGAGAAAATACTAGTTCAGACTGAAAAGAGAGAGAAGAGAGAGAAACTCTCTTTCTTATATTTTATTTTTTATAAATTAATTTATTTTATTTTTTTATTTCTTCTTTTCTTTCGTTCTCTTTTTTTTTTCCCTTCACGGAAGAGAGAGGAGAGAAAATCTTATTTATTATTATTATTATATTATTATTATTGTATTATTTTTTTCTTCTTTTTCTCCTTTTTTTTTCTTTTTCTTTTTTTTTCTTTTTCTTTTTCTTTTCCTTCTTTTTCTTTTCTTTTTCTTTTCTTTTCCTTCTTCTTTTCTTTTTCTTTTTCTTTTCCTTCTTCTTCTTCTTCTTTTCTTCTTCTCCTGTGGGCTTATTTTGGGCTGAAACAGGGGACCGTGAGGTCCCCTCATTGGGTGGCCGGCCGGCGGCGCAGCCGACGTGGGACGACCATCGGCAGGAGAGGAGACGTTCCGGCGGCAAGGGGCGGCCAAACCGGTGGTCGACGGTGACCACCGGCGATAGAAAAATGATAAAAAGGAAGATTCTTCCGCAACAAAATCTGGCGACTCCGATCGCCGGCGAGCGTGCACATCGGCACAGTAAGGAAGGGGGAGAAGAGAGGAAGAGGAGGAGGCTTACCTCCGACGCCGGCGAGGCTTTTCCGGTGAGCAATTGGATGGCACAGGGACGGATCTTCCGTGAGAATTTTTCGACAATTGCCGCCGACAGAGCTTGTGATCTTTGGTGGAAGGGAGAGAGGAGGGATCTCCTCCTTAAATAGGATCGGAGGGAGATCGTTTTCGACTCCGATTGGGAGCCGACGAGAGGAGGAAGAAGACTCCGTTCGGGAGTCTTCTCCCCTGTTTTCTTTTTTTTTTTTTTCGTTTGGGCTGGCTGGGTTATCACAGCTGTCCCAAGTGCCACGTAATAATGGCCCCGTCAACAGTCAACCGTATGCCATGGTGAGTGGGACACATGGCGGGCATTGGTCGGCTTATGGATATCCGTCGTCATGACTGTGCCAGGCCCTGTTGCCTATTTAAACCCACTCCTTCCCTCCAGGGACTTCACTTCACCTGAGAGTCCAGTTGGCGCCTTTCTTCTATCTGAGAGTTCTGCCACCCATCGGTGCCCTTTTCGACCCTAGGCGTTCTTTGCGTCAATCCCTGCCATCTCCACCGGCTCCCCGCCTACGTCGGGCCAATCTAGGTTGGTCCCGAAACTTCTCTTGTCATTGTTGTTGTTCCTTCCTCCTCTTACTTTGTTTGTTTAGCTTCCGAGGGTTTATTCGCAATCTTTTCTGATTTTTCAGGATTTCCTTCTTTCTTTTCTCTTGTTGCAGGCACGGGCGTAGAAGTTGCCCGGGCGGCCCTCGCCGTCGACGTCCCTTACGACACCGAGCCTTCAGTCCCCCGAGCCCTTTCGAGGAGTTCTCCCACCAGGGCTTCTGCCCCAGAGGTCCGTCTCGAGGGGATGCTATGGATCGAGAGGAGGAGGAGAAGGAAAATGGTGGCCCGCAAGTTCAACGGTTGCCGAGCTGCCACTGTAGGCTCCCACAGCTTCGAAGGGGACTCGAGGGAGAATTCCTTTAACAACAGTGATTTAATAACAGAACTGGCCGGTGAGTGCATCCTACCCGAGAATTTTAAAGTAGTTGAACGGGGCGACACCGGTCAAGGGGGTGGAGTTGCTGTCATAAGCTGCGGCGGGCTTCTTGACGTCGTTGGGGTCGAGGGACTAGAGGCGGTCGGCACTGATGGCGGAACAGTAGAACTTGTTGCGGGGGCGGTGGAAGTAGCGCATGCTGACCTCACCAAAGTACCTGAGATGGTAATTGTCGGAGAGAATATGGTGGTGGTGCATGCCTCCGGCATTACCGCAGCCACCGGGGTACTTTCGGTTCTTCTTGAAGCAGGTCGTCGTTGCCGCCGTCGTCGCCGCCACCGCTCCTTGAGTTCTATCCCACTCTTTTCCCCTTAGGGTTAGGGTTTCGCAATGGGGCGGAATGAGGTGGAGGGTGAGAGCTGATGGGTTCATCATACGTACTGGAAAATACTGCTGAGAAAGATAGAACTGAAAGGAGAAGTCGAAAGCTTGAAGCGGTCTCTAATGTATTCTTTTTAGGTCTTGTCATATTGTTCTTCTTTCTTTGGCCTTCAGGGCTTTGTAATGTATACCTTGTTAATCAAAATAAAAAGGAGATTTTTTGTTACCTTGTCCGCACTTTGTGTTAAATTATCGTCCGCCGAACTTCTTTTATTTTTTTATCTCGTTCGATGTCGATGTTGTCTGAAGGTTCCTGGTCGTCGCCATGTTGGTTTGCTTTTCTTGTCGTCTTTCTTTTTTGGCCTTCAGGGCTTTGTAATGCATACTTAGCTAATAAAATGAAAAGAAAATTTTCCATTACCTCTTCTACTCATGTGTTGAGTTGTCATTTGCCGAACTTCTTTCTGTTTTTGCCTTGCTCGATATCGATGTTGTTTGAAGGTACCCAATCATCATCGCATTGACCTGTCCCTTTTGTTTATGGCCGCAAATTTGTTTGGGACCACTTGAGTTTGATTCTTTCTTTCGGAGTTCAAGCTCGGAGGTCTGAACTTCTCGTCGCCTTGAGGAAGCCGTCTTATCCTTGGCCTGTGTTGAGAGCCCTCTTGGAGACTGGGGATTTTTGATAAGAATCTCCATCCTCGCTGAGACGAGGTCTCCTGTATCTTTGACGTAATTTATTTTTTATTTGTCACTAGTGTAGTTCGTCGCTTTCCTTTTTAACTTCCCTCCTTTTTTCTTTTTCTTTTCTCGAGTGAGGGTTTTCCCTCTGCTCTTAGCGGGGTTGTGGGAGCGCGGAGGGGCCATCGAGAAAATTTTTTTTTTCTTATCTGGTCTTGAATGATCAGATCTTAGTTGGCGTCAGGACGAGGTTCTCCTCCTATTCCTGATGTAGTCGATTTCAGCTCAGGTTAGGACGAAGTTCTCCTCCTGTTCCTAACAGGGCTGTGGGGGCACATATGGGCCGTTGTGAGAGCCTCTCCCCCCAGTCGGTCTGAAAATAATCGGGCCTTCGACTTTGCTCATGTTAGGATGAGGTTCTCTTCCTATTCCTAACATTGCTGTGGGGGCACATAAGGGCGTTGCAGGGCCTCTCCCCCCATCCGGTCTAAAAGTAATCAGGCCTTCGACTTTGCTGATATTAGGATGAGGTTCTCCTCCTGTTCCTAACATGGCTGTGAGGGCACATAAGGGTGTTGCAGGGCCTCTCCCCCCATCTGATCTAAAAGTAACCAGGCCTTCGACCTTGCTCATGTTAGGGCGAGGTTCTCCTCCTATCCCTAACATGGCTGTGGGGGCACATAAGGGCGTTGTAGGGCCTCTCCCCCCGTCCGGTCTAAGGAGAACTGGGCCTTCGACTTTGCTCATGTTAGGGCGAGGTTCTCCTCCTGTCCCTAACATGGCTGTGGGGGCACATAAAGGCGTTGTAGGGCCTCTTCTCCCATCCGATCTAAAAGTAACCGGGCCTTCGATCTTACTCATGTTAGGGTGAGGTTCTCCTCCTGTCCCTATCATGGCTGTGGGGGCACATAAGGGCATTGTAGGGCCTCTCCCCCCATCCGATCTAAGGAGAATCGGGCCTTCGATTGTGTCGAGACGAGGTTCTTCTCTTGTTTCCGACACGGTTAGTTTCGATTGTCCTGTCGATATAAGCTCGTGCCAAGAGAGAAGACATGTGGATATAAAACTTTTACTTAAAGTAAAGTTATCGATAATACATTCGTAAATTTTTCGAGCTCCATGGTCGTGGGAGGTCTGCTCTTCCAAGTTCTCTGAGGTAGTAAGTCCCGGGTCGGACTACCTCCTTGACTTCGTACGGACCTTCCCAGTTTGGAGCAAGTTTTCCTTGATCCTGAAGTTGCGAGATAGCGGCTCGTCGAAACACTAGGTCTCCTACTCTAAAGACTTTGTTTTTGACCCGCGAGTTGTAGTAGCGGGCGACTTTCTGTCTGTAAGCTGCCATCCAAACTTGAGCTGCCTCTCGCTTTTCTTCTAACAAGTCGAGGTTGGCTTTGAGACCCTGCGAATTGTGATGCTCGTTGAATGCCACAACTCGTGCTGACGGGAGTTTGAGCTTAATTGGGATAACAGCTTTCGTTCCGAAAGCTAGAGCAAAGGGGGTCTCCTCCGTAGGCAGTCTTTGGGTATTAGCATATCTCTAACATCGGTCATACTTTCTGACGTATTCAATGGAGTCGCGGTACATTGTCGGCTAGTAATACCCTTGTCGGAGCAACTTGTGGGATAAGGATCTAGCCCCCAGATGGCTTCCGCAGATTCCTTCGTGCACCTCTCATAAGGCGTAGTCAGCTTCTGAAGGTCGGAGATATTTTAAAAGGGGCAAAGAGTATGACCTCTTGTACAATTTGTCCTCATAAAGGATATATCGAGAGGCCTAATTTCTGAGCTTCCGAGTTTCTTTTGCATCATGAGGAAGAACCCCGTCTCTAAGATATACCACCAGTGGGTCGATCCAACTGGGTTCATGGCCGATTTCCATCACGGCCCGTGATTCTTCCGTACTTGAGAGGAGATCGGCCGGAGCCAGTGTAGCCAACTTGGAGAGGAGATCGGCCCTGGTATTTTTCATTCTTGGAATCTGCTTGATGTTGAAGCTACTAAAGGCGGGGATGATCTCTTTTACCTTTTCAAGATATTTGGCCATGCTGTCCTCCCGTGCTTCGTAGTTTTCACTGACTTGTCCCACTACCAGTTGGGAGTCACTATAAATTTGGAGCCGATCTACTCCTAATTCTTTGGCGATCCTCAATCCTGCGATCAGAGCTTCATATTCCGCTCTATTGTTTGTTGCAAAAAATTCGAAGCGCAGTGCGTACTCCACGATGAGCCCCTCCAGACTGATCAAGATCAGGCCCGCACCTACGCCCGACATGTTGGAGGATCCGTCCACATAGAGGGCCCAAAAGCAATCAGGGAGGTCTGTTCCTTCTTCAGAGGAGTTCGGCCGGGACTTCAGGCCGTCAGTTTCACCTTGTTCAGGTTCGGTCTCTTCCGGGATAGTGCATTCCACTATAAAGTCTACCAATATCTGAGCTTTTACTGTCGGCCGAGGTTGATAGTTGATGTCGAATTCTGTGAGCTCGATCGCCCATTTCGCTATCCTCCCAGAAGCATCCGCTTGGTGTAGAATCGCCTTAATCGGCTGGTCGGTGAGTAACATTACGGTGTGCCCTTGAAAGTAAGGTCGGAGCCTCTGGGCTGCAATCAACAGGGCGTAAGTTAGTTTCTGTAATTTAGTATACCTGGTTTCGGCGTCTCTTAACGCGTGACTGATGTAGTAGATCGGCCGTTGAATTTTTGTTTCTTTCTTAACAAGAACTGCTGCGAGAGCCATAGGGGAGACTGCCAGGTACAAGAACAACTCCTCTCCGAGTTCGGGCTTCGCCAATAGCAGAGGCAAGCTGAGGTAATTCTTTAGTTCTTCAAATGCCTGTTGACATTCAGTGGTCCAACAAAAGTTCTTCGGCTGCTTGAGAATTTGGAAGAAGGGTAAGCACCGTTCGGCCGACCTCGCAATGAAGTGATTCAGGGCTGCCACCCTCCCTGTAAGGCACTAAACTTTTTTTATCGACTTCGGGGCGGCCATCTCCTGGATGGTGCGAATCTTCTCCGGATTGGCTTCAATTTCGCACCCCGATACCATGAAGCCCAGGAATTTTTTCGAGGTCACTCCGAAAGCACACTTAGTTGGGTTCAGCTTCATCTTATATTTTCAGAGGGCGTCGAAGGTCTTCTCGAGGTCGGCGATGTGGTTTGTTGAGGATTTACTTTTCATGAGCATGTCATCCACGTAGACCTCCATATTGCGGCCGATCTACTCTTTGAAGATTTTGTTCACCAGCCACTGATAGGTCGCACCTGCATTTTTGAGGTCAAAAGGCATGACCCTGTAACAGTAAAGACCACGGTTAGTAATGAAAGCAGTCTTTTCTTCATCTTCTGGTGCCATTCTGATTTGATTATAGCTAGAGAATGCATCCATGAAGGTGAGAAGCTCATGGCCCGAGGTTGCATCCACTAGTTGATCAATTTTGGGTAGAGGGTAGCTGTCCTTTGGGTAGGCTTTATTCAACTTTTTGAAGTCTATACACATCCTCCACTTATCATTTGCCTTTTTGATGAGGACCACGTTGGAAATCTGGTCAGGATAGTTGACTTCTCTAATGAATCCGATCTTCAGGAGTTTATCCACTTCCTCGAATATCGCCTTTTGCCTTTCCGATGCATGACCTCAGATTTTTTCTTTCATCGGCTGATGCTTTGGATCAATGGCTAGATGATGTTCCATGACCTCTGCGTCGATCCCCGACATGTCCGTCGGAACCCAAACAAAAATATCCGCATTCTTTTGTAGGAAATCAATGAGCTGCGCCCGCATCTCTTCCCCCAGGTTGGAGCCGATCTTCACCACATGCTCTTTATTCCCATCATTCAAAGGAATCGAAATAAGATCTTCAATTGGCCCACCCCTTTCCTCAGTGAGGTCGTCGCGGGCGTCCAATCCATCAACAGGACAGAGGTCAGATTGGTCACTTCTTTGCAAGGCTATGCTGTAGCAGTGTCTCATCAGGGCTTGATCTCCTCTGACCTCTCCAACCCCCTAACCCATAAAAAATTTTAACTTTAAATGGTAGGTCGACACCACAGCTCGGAGGGCGTTAAGGCCGGGCCGACCGAGTATTGCGTTATAGGCGGATGGCGCCTTTACCATCAGGAAGTCCACACGCACCCTGGATTGTTTCGAAAATCGACCTGCAACCACAGTCAGGGTTATCATTCCTTCCACGGGCATGGCATCACCCGTGAACCCTACCAGTGGAGAGTTCACTGACCCTAAATGATCATCCAGAATGGATATTTTTGAGAACGCATCGTAGAATAAAATATCGATCGAACTTTCATTGTCGATAAGAATGCGGTGCACATCATAATTATGTATATTTAAAGAAACTACAACCGCATCGTTATGATGAAATTGAACTCCCCGAGCATCTTCCTCAGTAAAGGTTATGGATTCCTCAATCCTTTGTCACTTGGGAGGTCCGGCCAATACACCGATTGTTCCCTGTCGGGATTCTCCTGAGATGGTGTTGGTGAAACCGGTCGGAGGCTGATTATTGGGCTACTCCATTCCGACTGCCGTCACCAGAGGAAGAGGAGCCTGGAAAGCCAGAGATGAGGTCGGGGCTTGCAGAGCTCGCTGAGATCTGGCCGCGGAGGTCATGGATCGCCTGGTGGATGCCCTTCGGGGAGGCATCAGGTGGAGATCAGGCAGAAAATCGAAGGAGGAGATATCGGAGAAGATGACCAGAGGTGGTCCCATTGAGTGCTCCTTTAAGAATAAGGGTACTGCGAAGACACAGTCTCCTTCCTCTAGCGCCAATCCTGTTGGTGCAAAAATTCACCGGCGTTGGAGAAGCTAGAGTCGAGGGAGTCGCGATCGCCGTCGGGACCTACAAAGAAAGTCTAAACCGGAGTTGGGGGTGCTCCGGCAAGACCCTCCGATGCTTAAGTCAGTTCTCTACCTCAACAAGAATGGAGTGCTCGAATAAAAATTTTAGTAGAATTTTGAGATAGAGATTAGAGCTTAGAGAATAACGTATCTGGGGGTCTCCTTTTTATAGGCAGAGGGCATAACAGATTGACAGCGACGTCTGTAACCGCCTAGTAGTGGGCCGTTCGGGGCTATGAGGAGTTTGTTACGAAGAGTAGTGGAGTGGAGTCGTAGCCATCACCGTGGCCTGCCATGTGGAGCCTGTTGTGGAGAGTGGAGTGATGTCCGTTGTCGTGACTTGTCAGAGCATGATGGAGCCGCATGGGATCCGTTACAGGAAGTGGAGCAGAGTCGTGGCCATTACTGTGGCCTGCCAGGGAGTCCAGGCCCGTCGGCCGAAGCTCGGTTGGGGTATCTGGTGGAGAGGAGTAGCTCTCCATCTAAGAGGAGCTCGGATGTTGCTGGCGAGCCTTCTACCGTTAGGTGCCTTGGGCACTAGTACTGCAGGCGAAGGTCATCTGCTGTAGAAGCTTGGTCTGGGGCTTTCTATGGATGAAGTTCGGTTTCATGCAGAATCTGACAGAAGGTCGACTGGCAGTGGATGTCGGATGGTGCTGGAGAGGTTCACCCGCTGGAGGGTTTCGGCTGCTAGAGCCCGTGTGTCGTAGGAGTTCGTCTGAAATTTGTCCGCTATAGAAGTTCGATCGAAGTCTGATTCCCGTAGAAGTCCGGATGGAGATCATTTGTTGAGGAAGCTCGACCGAAGCCTGCCTGCAATAGAAGTTTGGAAGGAATTCATTCACAATAGAAGCTCAGGTGGAGGCTTACAGTAGAAATCTGACGTGGACCGCTCGTAGTAGAAATTCGAAGTAGACCGCTTGTAGTGGTAGCTCAGAGTAGATCGCTTGTAGTAGAAGCTCAGAGTAGATCGCTTGTGGTGGGGGCTCGGAGCCCGACCCTTGTAAGAATTTGGATGAGGTCTACTTGTAATAGGAGCTCAGGGCTGAAGTCCGGCTCCCGTAGGAGCTCGGACGAAGTCTACCTGCAGTAGGAGTTTGGAGAAGAAGTCCGGCTCTCGTAGGAGCTCGGATGAAATCTAGAAGGCGATCGACCGCCGTAGAAACTTGGATGGAGTCCGTCCGTCGTGGAGATCTGCTATTGGAAAAGTTCAGCCACTGACGAACTGATGAAGTTCTGGAAGAAATTCGGATTGGAGTCAAATGAATCCTATTGGAAAAGATCTGGAAGAGGTCCAGAGAACGGTTGACCCTTATAGAAGATCGACCGATAGTAGAATCCAGAGAGTACTTGGAGCAGCCTGATAGACGACCGCAGAAGCTTATCTTTGGAGAAGCCCGGGAGATGCGGCAGGAGTTCATCCGTCGGAGAAACCCGGTCGACACTTGTAGAAGAAGCTGTGGGAGTTTATCCGTCGGCAGAACTTGGAAATATTGTGGAAGCTCAGCCGCCGGAGAGGTTCGGAAAGATGTCGCCCAAGGTTGGACGTCGGTAGAGTCTCAGGAGGGTCACTCCTGATACGAACTTCGGCTGGAGGGTATTTTATACCCAACAATGATTATGACATATTTAAATCTAAATAAAGAAAGGAGGTGATGACTCATAAAGAGGGAGTTATGTTTCATCTATCGATTTCTACCTCCAACTATAACGGATTTTTTCTCCACACCTATATAAACAGGGCTAATAGATCCAAAAAAGATAAGCTTTGAAAGGGAGAGACTCTTGCGACTCAAAGCTCTCATGATGAGAGCCTTCTAGGTCCCCATCCATCATACTCTTTTCTTTCCTTCTTGCAAATCCATAAGTCATCAAAAATTTAAGAAGATCGAGAAAGTCGAGCTCATCAGAAGGTCAAGAAAGTCGACTTTATCAAAAAGTCGAAAAAACTGATCTCATCAGAAGGCTGAGAAAGTCAAGCTCATCAGAAGGCCAGAAAGCTGACCTCATCAAAAAGCTGAAAAGTCAACCTCATCAAAAAGAAGAAAAAATCGAGCTCATTAGAAAATCGAAAAGTCGACCTCATTCGAAGATCGAGAAAATCGATCTTATCAGAAGGTTGAGTAAGCCGATCTCATCAAAAAGTCGAGTAAGCCGACCTCATCAGAATATCAAGAAAGTCAAGCCCATCAGAAAAATCGATCTTAGAAGGTCGAGAAAGTCAAGCTCACCAGAAAAGTCGACCTTAGAAGGTCGAAAAGGCGAAGAAAGTTGAGCTTGTTGGGGAATACCGACCGACCCCACTCATGCCGACTCATCATCGGGCGTACATGTCCGACGCTCGACTCCACCGACCGATCGACCGATAGGTGCCGTTACCGATCGATCGACGGCTATCGACCGACTGAGGATACGTCGATCGGGCAGACCTTTTTCGCTCTCCCGACCGACTGCACTATGGAGTCCGATGCCCGACTCCTGCAATGTGCCCGACTGACTGTCAGGGGGGCCCAAATTCTCACCCAACGCCCCTCAGCTGGCCACCGACCTATGGTCGGTCGGCTCCTTCAATTGCCGTACTACTGCCAGAGACTGTCAGTCTTGACAACGGCATGCGGCACTGCCACCTAGGGGCATTATCCCACCTAAGGCATGGGTCAACCCTAGCGATTTGACAGCACCACGGTGATTTAACACCCTCACGATGGCTCTGATAGTCCTCTGTGAGTTGACAATACTTCAATTGTCCGCGCCATCAATGACGGTGCCATACCTTGCTCCACTATATATATCGGGGAAGGCAACAGTGCTAGAGGTTGATTCGAAACCCCTGAACTCCCTCCTCTCTAGCTCTCTCTCTCTCGTTGAGCTATCTGTTTTCGTTTCACTATTGCCTAGTCTCCTCTCTGACTTGACCGTCGGAGGGTCCCCGCCGGAGCCTCTTCCGGTCAGTGTGGATTTTCTTTTGCAGGCGCTCGTTCCCGGCGACCAGGCGACGAGGGGATTGGCCGCAACAGATTGGCGCGCCAGGAAGGGGGGGCACCGATGCTCATAGTGACGAGTTAGTGCTTCATTGACAGCACCAGAGATTGTAACCCCCACAGAATTCAAGATGACAAAGACAAGAGCTCAGCGATCGAGGGTCACCGGATCGGCGAGGTGCTCTTCCCGTTGGAAAGAGGCCTCTCCTCCACCCTCCACGGTGGAACCTAGCTCTCTGCACCCTGCGGTGACCATGGAGGCACAGATCGCGGCGATCGTGCGGTAGATGATCATGCTGACGGATGCGGTCAAAAGCCTTCAGCAACAACCGGTCCGACTGCCGCCTTCACCGGTCAGGCAACCGGTGGCACGTCCGATGCCCTCCAGAAGCAGCCACCGATGCCTGCATCGGTCTCCGTCCCCTCCGCAGGAGCACCTGTCACAGCGCTCCTACCGAGAGGAGGAGGGGCGGCCGCAGTGCGACGCCCATCGGTCCCGACGGCATTCTCCCTCCCAACTAGAACGAGCAAGGAAGGAGAAGCGACCGTGAACGCCGTCTGCCTCTCTCTCAAACTCTTCCGAAGACTCCACTCCTGGGGTCTCCCAGCACCAACGGACCGACGACTACGACGCAGGTTCGAGAAAATCGACCGTCGGCTCGCACAGCTGCAGGTGGACGGGCAGAAGTCCTCAAATGATGCCGACTTCCAGACCGCCCAACCTCTCTCCTGACTCATCCTCGACGAACCGATCCCAATCGGTTCAAGATGCCGCATGTGGAGCCTTACGACAGTCCCACCGACCCAATCGACCACCTGGAGAGCTACAAAGCTCTCATGACGATTCAAGGGGCAACCGACGCTCTCCTTTGCATCGGCTTCCCCACTACGCTCTGCAAAGCTGCCAGGGCCTGGTACTCTGATCTTCGATCAAGAAGTATCCACTCCTTCGGGCAACTTGAACACTCCTTCGTGGCCCACTTCAGCACCAGTCGGAAGCCGCCACGAACGTCGGACAGCCTTTTCTCCCTCAAATAAGGAGAAAATGAGATGCTCTGACACTTCGTGACGCGATTCAATGCAGCCATGCTTGAGGTCCGAGACCTCAACGAAGATATGGCCATCTTGGCCATGAAACGGGGGCTATAGGCATCTCGGTTCACTTACTCCCTGGACAAGACCCTCCCCCAGATGTATGCCAAACTATTGGAGCGCGCATACAAGTACATGCACGCAGACGAAGGAGCCTCTGACCGGTGCTTGACTGAGTTCAAGGGCCTGAAGGAGAAGCGAAGAAAGGGTCGGGACCCCACCGAACCTAGCAGGCCCACGACCCATGGTCGGGTCTCACCCCCGTGACGGAACCAGAGGTCGCCCCGACGGCAAACTCCAGGGCCGACACGCCCCAGGTATGACTCCTACACTCCTCTCTCTGCTCCTCGTGCGTAGATTTTGATGGAGATTGAGGGGGAAGAGTACCTGCGACGGCCTCCGCCTCTGAAGGCAAAAGGCCTCGACCGACGAAAGTACTGTCGATTCCATCGGGGCCACGACCACAATACCGAGCAATGCATCCAACTTAAGGATGAGATCAAAGATCTCATCCGTCGAGGGTATCTCGATAAATTTCGAAGGAACCCGCCAACTCAACCAGTTGTCGACCGCCGACCCCAGCCGACTGAAGAAGCGACGGCTAATTAGCCAACGGTCGAGGTCATCAATATGATTTCCAAGCGACTGGGCCCGGAGACGTCTGTTGGGGGAAGCCGACGAAGAAGCCACGCCCGAATGATATAATTACTTTTACAGAAGAAGATGTTCGGGATATCCAAACTCCCCATGATGACGCTGTTGTTGTCTCGGCAACAATAGCAAATTATGATGTAAAAAGAATCTTTGTAGATAATGGAAGTTCAACGAACGTTCTGTTTTACTCGATCTTCTCCCGGATGCGACTGTCGATCGACCGACTCAAAAGAGTCTCTACGCCCCTGATAGGCTTCGTTGGAGATACTGTCATGGTGGAAGGAGAAGTCACTCTGCCCGTGACGGTTGGCACCGAACCACGACAAAGCACAGTGAATTTGACTTTTGCGGTCGTCCAAGTGTCTTCGGCCTACAACACCATACTTGGAAGATCCGGACTAAACACCTTCAGGGTGATAGTTTCGATGTATCACCTCCTGATTCGGTTCCCGACCAAAAATGGAGTCGGAGAGATGCGCGGAGACCAACAGCTCGCTCGTCGATGTTTTCAGATCTCCGCTCAAAGCGATGAGTTGAGGGGCTCCCTGACGATCGACAAGCTAGACCAACGGGAGGAAGAAGAACGGGGTGAACCAGCCGAACAGCTCGTTCCCATCCCGATAGCGGAGAATCCCGACCGAAAGGTATGGGTCGGGTCTCAACTATCCAACCCAGAACGACGACGGTTGGCGGAGCTGCTGAAGGCCAATACCGACATATTTGCCTGGTCGGTGGTAGATATGTCGGGCATCCCCCCGGAAATAATAACGCACTGACTCAACATCGACCCGACAATGAGGTCGGTGAGGCAGAAGAAAAGGTCTTTTGCTCCTGAAAGGCAGAAGGCCATCGACGAAGAAGTAGACAAGCTACTTGAGGCGGGCTTCATCAGAGAGGCCACCTATCCCGTTTGGCTCGCCAATGTTGTCATGGTGAAGAAAGCCAACGGGAAATGGAGAATCTGCATCGACTACACCGACTTGAATCGGGCCTACCCGAAGGACAGCTTCCCACTTCCGAAGATCGACCAGTTGGTAGATGCGACGTCCGGTTATCGACTGCTCAGCTTTATGGATGCTTTCACCGGGTACAACCAGATCCGGATGGCACCTGAAGACAAGGAGCACACTGCCATCGTGACTCCCAAGGGCCTCTATTGCTACAGAGTGATGCCCTTCGGACTGAAGAATGCCGGAGCTACCTACCAACGACTTGTCAATAAGGTCTTCAAAGACCAGATCGGGTGCAACATGGAAGTATACGTGGACAACATGCTGGTGAAGAGTGCACGGACTACGGACCACGTTCGAGATCTCGAAGAAGCTTTCCGCACTCTACGACAATACCGAATGAAGCTGAATCCGACTAAGTGTGCTTTTGAAGTGACCTCGAGAAAATTCTTCGGGTTCCTCGTTTCTCAGTGTGGAATCGAGGCCAACCCTGAGAAAATCAAAGCAATCATCGACATGCGGCACCCGAGCACTAAGAAGGAAGTCCAGCAGTTGAATGGAAAAATCATCGCCCTCAGTCGGTTCATCTCTCGGTCGGCTGAAAGATGCCTCCTGTTCTTTAAGACCCTGAGGCAGGTGAAGGGCTTCTCTTGATCGGACGAGTGCCGACGGGCCTTCGAAGATTTGAAGGAGTACCTGGCTTCTCCGCCACTGCTTGTGAAGCCGGAGGATGGAGAGATGCTGTACCATTATTTGGCCACTTCCCCCGAGGTGGTTAGTTCGGTGCTCATCCGAGAGAATGAGAGCCGAGTTCATCAACCTATATACTATACCAGCAAAGTGCTCTGCGACGCTGAAGCTCGATACTCGGAGATAGAAAAGATGATTTTTGCCCTGACCGTCTCCGCAGAACGACTCCGCCCATACTTCCAGGCACATCCCATCATGGTCCTCACCAACCAGCCCCTGAGGGCGATATTGCGCCGACCCGACACATCGGGATGACTAGCAAAGTGGGCGATGAAGCTCAGCGAGTTCGACATACAGTACCGACCGTAACCTGCCTTAAAGGCCCAGGTCCTGGCCGACTTCATCGCAGAATGCCCGACGACCGACCAAGGGTCGGAAGACGTGAACCCCGGATGAGCCGCGGTCTCTGAGCCTGACCCGGTCTCCACCTGGGTACTGCACATCGACGGAGCTTCAAACGCTCAGGGGAGCGGGGCCGGGTTCCTGCTCACCAATTCGGAAGGGGTAGTCACTGAGTACGCCCTCCGATTCGACTTCAAAGCCTCCAACAACCAAGCCGAGTATGAAGCGCTCCTCGCCGGCTTGAGGATGGCAAGGGAGCTTGGGATCGGCAGCCTCTGGGTATTCTCCGATTCTCAGCTAATCGTGGGCAGGTCAAAGGCGAATTCGAGGCACGAGATCCAGCTATGGCACAATATCTCCAGAAAGTGAAGGATCTTGTGGTGCACCTCAGATATTTCGAGATCTCCCATATCCCCAAGTCGGAGAACGCCCGGACCGACGCACTCTCTAGGCTGGCAACTTTAGCTTTCGACTCTTTGGGCCAGACGTTCGTGGAGAATCTCGAGCAGCCGAGCATCGACAAGGTCGATGAGGTGCTATAACTGACGGCCGAACCAAGCTGGATGGATCCGATTGTTCGGTACCTGATCGATAGGATTAGTCCTGAGGATCCCGCAGAGGCCAGGCGGCTCTGATGGTCGGCCTCCCAATATGTGATAATGGACGGCCGACTCTACAAAAGGTCGTTCTCCCTTCCCTTGCTCAGGTGCTTGGGACCGACCGATGCAGACTACGCACTCAGAGAAGTGCACGAAGGGATCTGCGGGAGTCACTTGAGAGGCAAATCCTTGGCCTACAAGATCCTGCGGCAGGGTTACTACTGGCCCACCATGAGAAAGGATGCGGCCGAGCTGGTCCGAAAGTGTGAACCATGCCAAAAGTATGCCAACGTACAACACTAGCCAGCCAGCCAAATCACTCCTATTGTCGCCCCGTGGCCCTTCGCTCTGTGGGGAGTCGACATTCTTGGTCCCTTCCCTCCGGCCTCGGGCCGAAGAAAGTTCATAGTCGTTGCCATCGACTACTTCACCAAGTGGGTGGAGGCCGAGCCCCTGGCGCAGATTACCAAGTGAAAGATGGAGGACTTCGTTCAGAAGTCCATCATCTTCCGGTTCGGATTGCCGCATACCATTATCACCGACAATGGGTGACAGTTCGACAACCAGGACTTCAGAGACTTCTGCGCGAGGTTTCACATCACGCACTGACTGACTTCGGTCGGGCACCCACAGTCCAACGGTGAGGTCGAGGTGACCAACCGGACCATACTGCACGGGCTCAAAACCCGACTGAATGAAGCCAAAGGCCTTTGGGTCGAGGAGTTGAACTCTGTCCTGTGGGCTTACCGAACCACCCCCCGTGTGCCAACCGGAGAGTCACCTTTCAGTTGGCCTATGGGACAAAGGCAATGATACCACTCGAGATCGGGCTGCCATCAACTAGGGTCGAGCAGTATCAAGAGCCAAACAACTCCGAGTATCGGAGAGCCGACCTAGACCTCCTCCCCGAACTTCGAAACGAGGCTCAACTTCGCATGGCTTCATACCGACAGAAAGTAGCCCGATATTACAACACCAAGGTCAGGCCAAAGCTCTTCAGGCCTGGGGATCTAGTCCTAAGAAAGGCAGAAGTCTCGAAGCCTCTAGACCAAGGGAAGCTAGCTCCGAATTGGGAAGGGCCCTACATGGTAGCGGACACCTACGGGCCAAGGGCTTACCGACTGGAAACTCTGGAAGGGAAACCCATTCCTCGGACATGGAACGCCGATAACCTAAAATTGTATCACCAATGAACTTTGTATCTGTTCATTCGGAATACAAATCCAGTTGCAAATTTTGGAGTCTCAACTCTTTGACTGACGATCGACGCTCGCCAAGAAGGACGAGTCCCGACGTCTCGACTTGGACTTAATGTCCACACGGAGCCGACGGCCCGATCACTGACGATGTATCGGATGCTCACAAGGGCTGAACCGTCCATGACAACGGGAGTTACACTCCTTCTACGGTCGAACTTTCAGGCCAAATGATCGGCTAACTCGCCGACTCAGCCCTGACCAAAGAAAGGTGAGACGCCGGCGCGGTCGCCATCGCGTTTGCGACTTGCCGACCGAGCTACGGTTGATCGAATGATATTTGGCTTACCACCGTCTATCACATGATGCGACCACTATCGCGTTCACGGCTTACCGATCGAGCTACGGTCGGTCGAAGGATATTCGGCTTACCACCGTCTATCGTGCGGCGCAATGTAAGTACCCGACGTGAGGGTATCGGGATCCGACTTATCATCGCTTCCCCGACTAAATACGTCGGACGACATCCGACTGAATGCGTCAAAAGATATCCGACTGCCAAGTCTTATCCAACGGTCGGTCGGCTTTCGACTCAACGAATACGACCGACTCACAATCGGGCGAAGGACGCCCGACTTAAGCCCTCGACCATCGAAAGGCCGATCTAAAGTCGGGACTTGCTCTGCCTTCGTGGTAGCACGCATTATCGAACGACCTAACTGATCTATCGGGCTAGCGACTTATGTGTTCAAATGCATTCCACATCACACAAAAAAAGAAAGACATGCGGAGGAAAAAGGTTCAAGTCTAAAAACTTTGACTTTGATTTCATTGAAGATCAAAATAAGTTTACAAACTAGGCCGAAGCCTGACTACAAGTATGATAAGCAGAAGTAAAAGGAAAAACCGACTAGTCCTTAGAGTCGGCCTCCTCCATTGGATGACGGTCGGGGACGGTCGGCGAACCCGCTCTGGCTTCAGAAGTCGGGGCCATTTGATGTTCGGTGGCTTGCTCTGCATTTTCTTCGGCTTTCGCCCTGGTGGTGAGGCCTTCCGGTGATGGGTCGGCCGTCTCCTCCGTAGCTGGAGCCTCCGACTCCTGTAGAACAATGCTGCTGAGATCAAGCTCCGGGTGCAAGCTTCAAACGACTTTTCGAGCATCCTCGAACCCCACTCGGTATGAGAGGAAGCCGCTCTCTAGAAGTTTCTCCCGGTACTCTTCCGAGTCGCGAAAGTCTTCTATGGCCCGACCCATGGCCTCCTTCGCCGACTCAGCTTCCGCCCTCACGACGTCTGCGTCAGCCTGGGCAACGGACAGACCTTCTTCGGCCTTAGCGAGGTTTTCGAGACTTACTCAGAGCTGCTCGCGTTCGGTCTTCAGCTCCTTAGCGAAGCTGTCCTGCTCGTCCCGAAGCCGACGGACGGTCCGGGACTTCTTCTTTGCGTCGTCCCGGGCCGACTGCAGCTCTGACTCTGATGTCGCCAAGGCTCCCGTGAGTCGGGAGACCTCCTCCGTGAGTCGGGTGACCTCCCTCTCAAGTCGGCCCTCTCGGTCGACCGACTGTTGTAGCTGATCGACCAGAATGACCCGGTCGGCTTCGGCGGCTGCGACTTTGTCTCTCCAAGCCGCGCGCAGGTCACCAAACTTTCGATATCCGGCCTCTAGCTCGGATATGTTGTAAACCAGCTGCACAAAACAAGACCGACCGTCAGGAGACCGAACTCATGGAAGCAATAATGAAAACAAAGAAGAAAGAAACTCACACAGATCATCATCGGGTAGAATGAAGACAGCATGTCAGAGACACGCTGATTCTTCATCGCCTTGATGTCGGCTGGGAGAAGGAGCGCTTGGCACAGCCTCCTGGCCAAGTCATGGTTGGCCAGGCCCGACGCACCTTCGGGGAATGGGAAGTCGGTCGACACCCCATCGTCGGCCGACCTTCCTTCGTCGCCCGACGCCATTGGGGCCTTCCCTCGACCGGACACCCAGGCCCTGACGTCAGAGAAGGACAGCAAGCTTGAGCCCGATCGAGTATCAACCGAAGGTGCGGCAGCAGCAGGCGCGGGTTGCTCGGGCTCGCGCGCCTCCTCCTGATCCTCCTCTGCCGGCTGAGTAGCCGGCGCGCCGTCGATCGATTCATCGGCCACCCTTCTCTCGGGCGAGGCTGCACCCTCGCCCGACGGTCCCTCGGACGGAACTTCGACAAGCACTGTCGGTGCCGACAGTGCGATGACGGGCTCCGCCCCCGACCCAGTTGGCTCGCTCGACAGAGCTACTTGGGGCCTCTTGGGAGGCCGCGACGGCCCGACCCCTTGCACCGGCCTCTTTCGAACGGCGTACTGATGTACGTCGGCTGCCGTCAGTCTTGACCTCGGCGGCATATCTGTAAACGACGACAGATGGTCAGCACCATAAAGGGAAGACAAAAATAAAAAGGGGAAGAAAAATAAAAAACCGACCTAAGCGAGGGACCGGACTGAGGCCGGCGTCGTACAGGGCCTGCTCAGTGACGAGCTCCCTCTGCTTCGGCATCGAGATGTCTTTCAGCTGGTGGAAGTCTTTTCGGTCCTCGGCTTCCACCCGACTGTTCTCGTTCGGTTTGGTTCGGGGATTCCCCCAACGGGCAGGAAACCCCCAAGAAGTAGAAGAAGATGCGAAAAAGAACTGGTTCTTCCATCCGTGAATGGATGATGGAAGACCAGTGATAAAAGAAAGCCCCTTCCGAGGATTGAAATACCACCACCCTCGGACTTTAGGGTGGGGTCGGAGGATGAAGAAAGCTCGGAAGAGAGAAATCCGAGGATCTGTCGGCAAAAGCCGACACAACAGAGCAAAACTGACTATTAGCCGAACCGAGTTCGGTGCGAGTTGTGCCGGGCATAGCCCGTAATAGTCAAGCACGTTTCGGACGAACTCCAGAACCGGAAAGCGAAGGCCGGCCCGGAGGTCCTCAACGTAGAAGGCCACCTAGCCCTCAGGCGGGCTATTGACCCGACCATTGGCACTAGGGGCGAACAGCCGAAACTGCTCCGGGATGCAATATTGCTCCCAGAGCCAATCGACGTTCGGCCCCGAAAGTGAAGAGACCTCCACCTCCAGGGTCGACCGAGGGTCGTCAGTCAGCTCTCCCGACCGACCTCCTCGTGGGGACGTTCTGGCCATAGACCTGAACGAAGGGCGGAAAGCAAGGAGGGAGGCGATGAAGATGGGGAAGGCCCTTAGAAGAAAAAGAGAAGACTCCTGAGAAGAAAGAAAATGGAGTACCTGGAACAGGGGACTACGCGGGCAGAGTCTCGACAGCAAAGTGAGGGGGGTAAAAACCTGGATATGGGCGACCCTGTATATATAGTACCCCCGACAGTCGAGATGAAGGTACGGCCAACGAGGGATTCCCAGATCACGTCACGTGGTGTCATCCGGGCCGTCCGTCGGCCCGACGGTTCGACGCATCCATCCTCAGATCGAGCCACGTCCATCCGCTCCAACGGACCCGTCCCAATGGCCATCTGCCATGTGGCACAGAGGCCGTGACGTTTCGTATCCCCGAAGGGGTGGTGGAAACGACGGTTTTCCTTCCCGACGGGATGGGACGTCTGACACCGACAGGACGTCTGACACCGACAGGACGTCTGACGTCATCAAATTGCCCGGCATTCATGAGGTGCCTGTCATCATGTCAACCCGCGGTACGGTCGTTATATCAGCCCACGGGACGGTCGGAACTTGATACGGTAGGAATCCACTCCTTTCGCCCGACGCTGCTACCCAAACAAAGGCATTGGCCAGCGCACCATCCGACTCAGGAGCGGAGGGGGGCAACTATTGGGGAATACCGACCGACCCCACTCATGCCGACTCATCGTCGGGCGTACATGTCCGACGCTCGACTCCACCGACCGACCGATCGACGGGTGCCGTTACCGACCGATCGACGGCTATCGACCGACCGAGGATACGTCGGTCGGACAGACCTTTTTCGCTCTCCCGATCGATTGCACTATGGAGTCCAATGCCCAACTCTTGCAACGTGCCCGACTGACTGTTGGGGGGGTCCAAATTCTCACCCGACGCCCCTTAACTGGTCGCCGACCTATGGTCGGTCGGCTCCTCCAATCGCCGTACTACTGCCAGAGACTGTCAGTCCTGACAACGGCATGCGGCACTGCCGCCTAGGGGCATTATCCCACCTAAGGCATGGGTCAACCCTAGCGATTTGACAGTGCTACGACGATTTGACACCCTCACGATGGCTCTGACAGTCCTCTGTGAGTTGACAATACTTCAATTGTCCGCGCCATCAATGACGGCACCATACCATGCTCCACTATATATATCGGGGAAGGCAACAGTACTAGAGGTCGATTCGAAACCCCTGAACTCCCTCCTCTCTAGCTCTCTCTCTCTTGTTGAGCTCTCTATTTTCTTTTCACTGTTGCCTAGTCTCCTCTCTGACTTGACCGTTGGAGGGTCCCCGTCGGAGCCTCCTCCGGTCAGTGTGGACTTTCTTTTGCAGGCGCTCGTTCTCGGCGACCAGGCGACGAGGGGATTGGCCGCAACAGAGCTCATAAAAAATACCAACCTCAAAAGACCGAGTAAATCGAGCCCATCAAAAAGTAGACTTTAGAAGATCAAAAAGATTAAGCAAGTCTGAGAAGGCCGAACTTCAATAAGCTTAGTTCCCAAAGACAAATCTTCTAAAAATTGATCTTAAGGTCAATTTGAAAAGGCTAAAATGAGCCAACCAGAATAGAGTGATATTGTACACTATAATTTTTTATTATATTTTTTTTATTACTGTTCTTCCAAAATTCGATCTGATTTAGGCATCAGAAGGTTCGATCGGAACCAACCCAGCAAGTTGTTGTTTATTCCTTTTGTGTACAGATCCACGACTCTAAGATAAATCATTTTCCACAATTGCGTATCCAATAACATCATCTAGATTTTGACATCAATAATATAAATACCGGTAAAAAATATATTTTAAAATGAAAAAAAAATATTATCTTTTTTATTTTTAGTCATGAAACTAATGACTCCATTGGTCATGGAGTCTTTAAATTTTAGATTTTTTCAAAAATTAATAGTAAGAAAACTATAATAAAATAGAAATTTACCCTATATTTCTTTCTCTAGTCTTACATGATTTTTGTTTTTATCTTACTGTATGCTTCGATCCACAACTAGCTTTGGCGGACGCATTTCACACATGGACCATGGTTGCTCAGCTTGTTGTAATCTTTAGTCAAGGCCTGACAGACACAACTCAAGATGTAGGAGTGGTTGGTTGATGGGCCTCATGGTTGTGCACGCTACACATGTCCCATCCAAAGGAGTGGTCAAGCATAACCAAGCTGTAGCTATATTGCGACAACCCCCACCACTTGGGAAGAGGCCAAGCGGACGCGGGTCCAAACCTTGGGAATGTTTCTTGAGAGGTTGATTCACGTAATCATAACTTCCACCCCTATGTATATAAAAGGAAGAAAAGCGTAAATAAATAAATAAAGAGAGAAACATTACAGTGCATCCGAAGCCAAGCGTTCTTTGCTTAGCCTAGTAATGGCTAATATAAGCCTGACGTCGAAGCAATAAAAACAAATTGTTGGCGGTGTCACATATGAAAATTACCATATTTTAATAAAATAATGATTTCAATTAAAATTTTGTAAATAGAAACTTTAAAATTAAAATTATTCATCCCCTCATGCGATGGTCTCGTTCTCAAGATGTAACAATGTAATGTAACTCGATCCTTCCCTAACAGATACGGTCGTTTGAGAGGTTAAATGCTATCAGTTCTTTTAGTTGTCCAAATAAAGGACTCTTAAAAAAGAAAAAAAATAAAGCACAGAGAGAGAGAGAGAGAGAGAGAGAGAGAGAGAGAGTGGGAAAAATGGGAGCCTCTTTGGGAGCCCACGTGCATGACCAAAATCGGAGATCTAGAAAGAAAAATTGATATTATATATATTGTAAGGAAATGATGTACCATTTTTTTTTAAAAAAATAGTGGGGCATTGACCACTTATCCAAACAAATTGTGGGAGATTTAGCCAAGCATTTGGGACATAGTTAATTGAACGCTCGCTTGGTGGTCGTTGGGCACTGGCCGTGTAACTGGGTTGGGTTGATTCATCAACCGATGACCCAACTTACTTAAAGTTAATTCAAACCATTTTAAAAGATCTATGGGTTGAATCAGATTTTAAAATTAAATTTATTTTATTTTTTAAATTAAATTTAGATTTACTGCATTCTAATCCAATCTAATCTGAACTTAATATATGACCCAAATGGTCGAATCCATATCTTAGGTATTCTTTTTAGAAGATGCCATGTTGGTTTATTAAAAAAAAAATTTAGATATAATTTAGATGAATTGCAAGTTTTAAAATAAGAATGACAACAAATTGGATATGGATTAGATCGATCAATATCCATATTTATCTTGTAATTACAAATTTCATACCCATATTCATCTCGTATCCGTCTCGGATTGAATCGGATCAAGTAGATATGCGGATTAGGTTGGATCGAATAAGTAAGAGGGATTGGATCAGATCAGATTAGATAAGAAATTTATCATATAAATATTATAAAATAATTATAATTCTACGAAGAGAATTTAGATTAAAATTATGTTGGATTGGATTTCTAACGAGGCATAACATTACTCATATCCAACTGGAATCCATTTTGAATATTTTTTTAGAACTCATATCCATCTTAGATTCTAATCGGCTTGGATAAACTCTGTCCCATTTGGATTGGATCGGATACTTGATGGGTCACCTAAAATTATCATCTCTATCTCTAGATATCTATTTTTCTTTTAAAGTAAATGCAGATAGGAGGAGATATTGATGATTTGATAATCATAACAATCAAAAATATATATTCGGACTATGTTTGTGCTCTTAACATAAAATTGGAGCACTATGGCCCACACAAACTCAAATTGAAAACATTGCATTGAAGATAAGAGGTTGGAACTCTTTTGTATCTTTTACTTCTCATTAGAATTTGTTAAAGCAAGTGCAATATAACTAGGACCCATTTCGAATCTAAATTGTTTGGATTGAGGCTAAAGGCCAAATTATGCATGGACTCAATCCGATTAGAATGACTCGTTGGGTCAAAAATTTTGATCTGATTTAATATAATTTTTAATTGGATTAGATCTAGATTCAATATTAGAATCTGATCAAAAAGTTGGATTAGATCAGGGCCACTTATAATCCGGTCAGACTCGATCCAATTTGCACCCTAGTGGCACACCTCCTTGCTTGCAAGCAGAAGGTCCAGGGTTGGAATTTTAAGTGGGGAACCCTCGGTATATTCGACCTTCCAGGTATTTTACGGAGCAAAAGTCCCGGTAAGAATTCAACCTTTGTCCTCGTCCAAATGGAGCACGGATTTGAGGTAATATGCACTCAGGCCTTCGCACGCCAGAGAGCCCGAGGGTTGACAGAACCAGAATCCTAACATAGTCAACGGATCCAAAAGAATTCGCCGAGCACAATGCCGTCTGTTTGAGATGGGAAGAGTTGGTGCTCGTTTGGCAGCTGAAAAAGTGAGAATGTAGTGGATCCCAACGATGCGGCCAGCACCAAGCAGCCAGCCCTCTTCGTGCATGATGTTCATCAAAAAGGAGAGGGAATTGGTCACCAAATATGGTCCACCCGGCCTAATTTCCATTTGTCTATGAGAAAGAGAACATGTAGTTGAAGAAGAGCTAACCTTCCAATCTCCGCTGGTCTTTTTGGATCCTTGTGAGCTGAGCAATTGATGATTGCAACGGGAGTATGCGCACCCTCCAGAGTAAACAAGGGAAGCGGTAAGCTTTTGGAACCATATGATATGGATGAGCTTGGACCACATCTCCACGACAGGGACAAGGCATGATCGCAACGCGGTGACCCCAGCAAAGTGCAGATCCTTCGCAATCTTACCCTACTCATAGTCATAGAGGAGCTCAATCATTGTAAATATTAGAATCATGTCTCTTCTACCCATTGCAGCCTTTCCTACAGGTTATAATATCGGAATCGTCTCTCGGGGGCATAAGATTAGATGTGTGATGTGATTTAACAGTCTTACAAGCACGTATCTTTGGACAGGGAGAACCAACAGGCGCAATTATTTTTTTTGTACAGAACAGGAGCAATCATTTAATTTTGCTAAATTGCACAAGATTGGCAGGTCAAGACGCTATCTACCGGCAAACCCACAAACAAGCGTGGAAAATCCATTCTTGACCAGCATCAATTACTGACCATACAACGTAGTACAGCATGTGGAACTCAATATAAGCATGCCATGCTTGCTGGAAGAAAAGGCTCTCACGCTCCTCGACTAAAGGACTCAGAGCCTGCTTCTAGCTCTTGCGCCAAAAACAAAACGAATCTTTCCTCTTAGAGAGAGCAAACTCGGGACCCCACGAGCCATCCAACACATACACATCCTCCAAGTACACAAACAGATCGAGAAGAAATTTAGCATAGATATTGTGAATGAGCTCTTATGGGTTAATAGCCAACTTAGATTTGAATATCGAACCGGATTATTAATCGAGTTTGAATCCAGGTTCGAAGCTTTTGCATTTTAGTGGAATCGCAAAATTTCATGAGCAAAGTAACTATTGTTCGCAAAATAACTACTTCCCACCAATGTATAAATATCAGGGAAAAAATAGATTCCGCTGGTACCGAGTTTTGGGATTGGTACATTAATCCGCACGTGCAAAAAGCCTCATTGACCATTTGGATGCTGGCTTTCGTATTCGTGATAAATCCCTCATTTGTTGTGGCAGATTCCCAGCTCTGATCAAAGATATTGGAGCGAGACGAAATCTGACAAGAATGACGGTGATTGGACTTACGAAACAAATCTCCGACAGGAGGTGGTTCATACGAAAACCCTCCAATACTCAAATCAGAAATCTGAAATAGATAGGAAGGAGTATGCGAGAGTGTTACATACTTTGGGGATCTCCTGATTATCTCTATTTATAGAGTGGGAGTCGTAAGAGAAAAAAATTGTGAAGAGCTTTCTGCTTTCATCGAGCATACCCTCAAAATTCTAGCCCTGATTTTTGTGAAATTGGTGGGTGGCATCACCTCATCCGACATGTGGCCAGCTACTTCCATCAATAACCCCAATTGAAGCTCCTGAGATCTAAGAGTTGATGTGATTTTATCCTGTACATGGCCAGCCATTTTTCTTAATGGCTATGGTTTGAGTACTTGAGATTTGAAGGTTGACATGATCTTATTCTGTGCATGACTAGCCGCTTTTCTTAATAGCTTGATTTGAAAGGATCGTACAGAAGTTCTCTGCCGACCTTCCTAAGCATGATGACCAAAGTAAGGAGAAGGGGGATTGTGCCTTAACGACCCACCATATGTACTGTTGAATAGGAAAACTAATGGTAGATGCCTAGGTCAGAGCCGATGTATGGGTCAAGACCCCAAACTTGGGGCGGTGTCTAATGTTTGGAGATTATTTTGATAATGAGAGCGACGGCCAACATGAGAATCAGTAACTAGAAGCTCCTGATGAAGGGGTCGAACGTCTGTGCCAGGGTTGGCAGCCGAGGTTGGGGGTCGACAGTTGATGTGAGGGTTGATGTGTTAGATATATGCCCGAGAAGTCAGATTGATCAATACTTGTAATATTTTCTTAGGACATATTTTGTAATATTGACTTAAATTAATAAAATTATGTTCATTTTCATTCATATCTGTATTTATTAAGTGTCTATGAATCGTTCATTGAGTTAATGGGTATAATGACGCATATTCTCAAGAGTTGAGAATTTGAGATATATGTCATTAATAATTAATTCATAAATTACTCTCAATCATAGGATCATCATGGAGACAGTGCTTGATCTAGAGAGATTGGTGCATGATCACTTTCTTAAGGTCGATGGATCTTGAATCTATGATGTGCAAACACCGGAGCGAGAGTGTAAGTGCTTGTTAGAAACAAAGATACTGAGCATGACTAATCACGAGTAGTCACTAGGATGTCTATCTTCTCGTCAGTAACTAACTCTATGCTATGGTAGTGTATCTAGTTTTTAGACTTGCAGTGCCTCGGCTATTCACAATGAGGTTGCTGTGTTAAAAAATGTATCTTAAAGTCAATCGTTTGGACGATTGTACTCTTTGTAATTATATATAAATTATGAATGAATAAAAATTATTTTAGCATTTTCATCATAAGATGTACATCTTCTTTATTAGAACTTTTATGTTGTGATGAAGTCCTTAGAACTATATGACAATCGATAAAGGTGGATTTATCGAATAATTCTTAAATATGTTCATGATCAAATGATACATCATTAAAGGATGATGATATTCATCGAATGTAGGTCATTGTGTGCTATATAGGTTGGTTGTCTTCTTAACCAAGGAGTATGGAGACACTGGTATGGCATATAGGTGAGATGTAGAAGTACATCGTCACTGAACAAGTGACTCACCTGCAGAGTGCTCTGCTATCAAGAACAGCTTGTGAAACATATGGATATAAGTGTCTCTCAGACCTGAGATCACCATACTGATTTGTAAGCAACTCACTGTGCTTTGGTACCGGACTACCTGCATTTCTAATGCAGTGACAGAAGGTTACTAAGTACAGTCAAATACTTATGAAGTCTGTGCGTAGATGAAGATGAGATTGATCTCTTTGGATTATAAGAGTTAATGCATCACTGTATTTTAATTTAGTAAATAGTGGGCTTGGATAATCTATGTGATGATTTAAAAGATTGAAATACAATGTAGATGATTCATCTAAGGTTAACAGTTAAACTCAAGGTCATCCTCGAGCATTCATGGTCAAAGAGATGAATTTGTAGGGTTTCGATCACACAGCGAAATATGAATTTTAAAAAAAATTTAATATGCATATCAAAAGCTTTAACAATTAAAACTATCCAACCGAAACTCAAATCCTAAAATCACCTTGTAGATGTCGAGTAAACCTAAACCAAGCATGCAAAAATTTAAAAACTTATACTTTCTAAAATAAGCAATATGATAAAATGATGATCTCCATGAGACTCCAAAGTAGAAGTCCTTCAATGGTGATCCACATGGAAGATTATCAAGGTCCTTCCCAACTGGTGCAGTATCGCAGCCTTTTCTTCACAAGTGTGCTGCTGGCTTCCTTCTCGAAGAATAATCACACCAACATTCGTTTGCCTTCGATTCCTCCACTAAGACCACACGAAGAGAGTTCTCTCCAAAAATCTTACAATCTAGGATTTAATTTTATACTCCAACACATAGAAAAATCAAATCCTAGGACAAGCACACCACACTTACCTTTTTTTTTCTTATTTTTTTCTCACCTCTCTTCCTTCTATTTTTTTCACTCAATTTTCTTATCCTTTTGCTCTATTTTTTTTTTTACTTTTTCCTCTCTTATCATATGCCTAAGAACTGATTTTTTTAAGATTTTGACCCATGTGCGACATCCCATATAAATATGGGATGAAGGAACAGTAGGGAGTCCCAAGGGGAGCCAACTCTTGGCGCTCTACCTTCCTACATGGAGAATTAAATCTTCGATGAATTAATTGAAACAGAAGAGCCTTCATACAGAAGGACTCCTCCTCTTCTGCACCCCATTAATTTTTTAGATTAATTTAGCGTGTGATAATTAAGAAATGAGTGGATAAACAGGAGGTGGTTAGGTGCCTTAAAGCAGAAGGACTCTTCCTTCTCTTAGATGCCAATAAATATGGGGCAGCAATAAATAAATGGCATGGATCTGGTGGCATGGAGGATTCTTTTTCCATCTGAAACACTTCCAAGATAAAGAAATAAATCAAATAAATTAGATCTAATCTAATTAGATCAAAGGTAATAGGTTAAGACTAGCTTAAATTTATTTGAATTAACTTAATTGAAAATTTGGATTAATACAATATGCTAGCATATCAAATTAATCTCTAAAATTTATATTAAATTTTAATTAAATTTGATCAAGATCAAATATCAAAGTGTGTGATCCATTGAGTTTCAAATCTAGTCAGTAGTGGATTTAGGCTCTTGACTTAATCCTAATCTGATTAGACTAGGTCAGCCTAATTATATCAATTAACTAGAACTCTTTCTAAATAATTTTTAAATTAATTTTTTTTAATTTTTATGAGTCTATAAGTCAATATTGATGTTTAGTAACATGCCATGACTACTTGAAAGAGATAAAATTTGATAAAAATATCAAAAATATCCTTTAGTGGCAAGTTACCATGTAATTTAATCCTTCAGTCATACAACAACCTAAATGAATTATGAGTATGGAATCATGTCAAGCCCAATTGCTTATTTAAATATATCTAGATCAAAAGGTGATGATTCAGTTGATGATACATTAGAAATTTTTTTCTAATTATCATCTGTTGAAAATTATATCCCAAAGCTAATCATCAGTCTGTTGATGATTGAATTTACCATTATAATTATATATAAATTATTAAATTAATAAATATTATTTGATTTTTTTATCACTGTGTACATCTTATTTTGAACTCTTGTCATGTGATAAAGTCCTTAAGACTATTTGATTGGATATAGGAGGATATATCATTTAGTCCTTAAACCTTAAGTTCACGACCAAATGATATACTATTATTAAGACGATAGCTACATCAAGTATAGATCGTTTTGTGCCATGTATATTGGTTATCCTCTTAACCAAGGAGTATGGAGACACTGGCATGGCATGCAAGTAAGACATAGGAGTACATCTTACTGAACATGATCTACTGCTGAGCACTCTACTGTCAAGAGTAGCTCATGAAGGATCTGGATATAAGTATCCCTCCGATCAGAGATCATCACGGTGACTTGTAAGTAACTCACTATACTTTGATGTCAGACTATCTAAATTTTTAATTTAGTGATAAAAATTTTTTGATACAGTTAAGTACTTACGAAGTTGGTGTGTGAGTCAAGATAGAATTGACCCCTCCGAATAAGTAGGAGTTAATATATCACTATGTTTCAATTCAGTAAAATCTCGATCGGGATAATTCATGTGATGAATTTAAAAAATTAAAATACAATATGGATGATCATATCAGGATTGACAGTTAAATCCTAGATCATCTTGAGCATTTGAGTCAAAAGAATGAATTATATGGTAACCATATGTCAATAGGTTCTTGAATGATATTTTATAATCTTTCGACCTATCTAGACGTCGGGTATCATTGCTAGATCACCTTGATTGGTATAGAAAGATTGTTTCTATACTATCAGCTTAAGTTTGAACCTATGAGGTCATACTCAAAAATTTTTTTGACTGATTATATGGCTGAGCGATGATTAAAAATTATTTTAGGATAAAACAGTCAATTCGATTGATGATTAATTCTGTGCAAAAATTATAATAAATTAATTTACTAATTGTTGATAAATTATAGAAGGATTGATTATCAATTAGATTATTAATTAACTTAATTTAATTGAACATTAAGATTTGGATCAAATCTAATTGAATTGGATTCAATTTGATTTGACCCGATCAGGTTATGAGATGACCTAATCGCTAAAGATGTTCGATTTCTGATTTGATCAGGACTTGAGCTCGACTAATTTTTAATTTAATTAAAATTTAATTAAAGCTATTTGCTATCTAATTAGATTAGATTTAGTGATCTAATTGGATCTAACCTAATTTGATTGGGTTAAAAATCTAATTGGATGAAAAATCAATTCGAATTCAAATCCCTTGCACGTCCTTTCTTCATGCCCTCTATTTCTTCGCGTGAAAAATTTTTTGTATAAATTTTTTCTCATACCCAGAAGTAGTTCTACACTCACATCTGATCTCTTTTTGAATTAGAAATTGGTTGATTTAAATTTGAGTTCAAATGGGTTTGAATTGAATGAAAACCTAGAGTCCAAATTGAGTTGGATCCTTCTCTTCATACCACCACCTTTCTCCATGCACAAAGTATTTTTGCACGAGATTTTTTACACCATTCTGATATTGGTTGACCACTATCTGAGTTTCTCAAAGGAGGATAAAGTTTGATTCAAAGTTTAATTTAAATTTAATTTGAATTGGTGATAAGGATCAACCAACATTTGAACTTGAACCAAACTACCTAAATCTTATCTTCATCTTTTCATAGGATGCCACCCTTAAGAAGGGATGAGTTTTGTGTGATAAAAAGAGTGATTTTTGACATGAGAAACTAGATCTGATTCAGGACATCGATGTGATCGATGCAGTTTTTATTTTATATCAGATTTTATATGTAAAATTTTTATGTCATAGATCCTTAGTGATAGTTTAGATCTAATCTAAAATATCTATAGGAGATTAAAATATTTAATTTTTATTTTTTACTGTAAAATTTTAAAAATACATACTTTGAACTATCCATTTTTTCTTCAAATGGTATCAGAGTCTGATTTCTTATGATATAAATTTTCTGCATATAATTTGATATTACATGTATTTAGATCTATAATTTAATTTAGATTAGAGCTGATATATGATATTTAGATCTAAAATTAGTTATAGATCTAATCACACAAACTAATATAAGGTTGTCTTGCTATAAGATTGATCTCTTACAGTGCAAAGGTTGTTTTAGTTTGTGCTGATCCTTATAAAATCTGATTTTAATTATTTAGATTATATCTAAATAATTAATTTAAAATCTGAATAGTATAGTATCTGATTGGATAGATCCTCATAGTTGTCTATTCATAGAAGAAATCAGAGTTTTGCAATCTTATTTATCCATTCGATGGGATCTCCTATGGTGTGTAGAGGTACTATGCAGTCTTTTCTTTAATGATGAACAATAAAAAAAAATTTAAAATTTTATTTTAGATATAAAATAATATATATTAGATTTAAAATTAGAATTTTGATCATTAAATGATTGATTATAAAAATATTTTATAAAATTAAAAATTATTTTCAAATACCGAATCTGAATCCATGTCAGCCCAAAACTCAATTGAGAATTAAGCGATCTAGATTTGAGAATTAAAGATTTAAGGTATTAATTTCATAATTCATAGGTCAATGGATTAGCTCGAGTTAAGTCTATTTAACTGGATTAGACCTAGGGTTAGAAATCATTGATAATAGATCATATTGATAATTAGTCAAATCTAATTAAAAGTTAATTCTAATTGGGTCAATTTCTTCTCTTGATCAATTTTAATAATTATAGTTGGTCAAGTCCATATCTTTGATTAGATTAATATAGACCTTGATCATAGCTTGGTGATCGAATCTAAGTCTATAAATTGATCAAATTGAAAATGATTAACCAGTTGGTGTCTAAGGTAAGTATGGCAGCTTTGATTGATGGTCATTAATTGAGAGTTACTTGCATAGGTTGAGTCTATGTCAAGTTAATGGCATATTCCTCCCATCGATCTCACTTATCTGGCCAACATGATGAATTATATTTTGATTAGATCACTTAATGATTGAGGTTGACCTATGTTAACTAAGAAATCATTATGACTGATTTAGGTGCCCCTAGTTCAACTTGTCTTGAGTTCTCTTCATAACTTGGTGAAGTCAGTGGAAGGATTTATGATTGGTTGGCTAGACCAGCTTATGCCTAATCTTTTTAATTTGACTTGGTGAAGTCAATGGGAGGATTAAGATTAACTAGTCAAATCTTTTTTCATCTCTCAATTCAACTAATTAAATTCTCTAAAATTGTTAGGTCCCTAAAAATGAAATAGTTATGGTGATAACTAGATCATAGCCTCCCATTAAGCTGAATGATAATGAGTCCGACAGTTTAGATGATCATTGGAAGTGCCATATGTCTGGTGCTCATCTGACTATCAAAATTATCATTCATAATATGTTGATTTAGTTGTGTCTTTCTGACGATAGTCAGGTTGGCTGAGTCACACTCAGACCTGATCACTCGTTTGACAGATATACTAAATTCTGATATGTTAATGGTTGGACCTAACTATAACTTTCAGTAGAAGCCCACTCACCTGCTAAAGAGGTGTCTGGGATAAAATTAAATATTAAAAATTATTTGATGAAATAATTGGTTAAGAATCTATCCATAGATGCATAGGAGTTGGTCGAGCCACACTCGGGCCCATGTGCAGCCCATGTGGATTCTAGTACCTACTAACAAATTAGTATAATTCTTCGAATTAAAGGTGAAGGCTACCAATTCGAATAAAATAATGGAAGAACTTTTAGACTAAAATTCATATCTTTAGACTTAATCAATTCATATACTAATTAGATTTTAGTTTTTTTTATAGTTATGGCCACCACCTTGTCGCTTCGATCACTATTAGATAGTGATAAATTGATGGGATCAAATTTCAATAGCTAGTATTGAAAGCACAAAATAGTCCTGGAACACAAACGGAGCTTGTATGTGTTGACAGATCTGACACCTGAGGAGCCAGCTCCGAACATGCATAGTATGATTAGAGATACTTATCAAAAGTGGCTCAACGACCGAACTATGGTTCATTGTATTATGCTGGCAGCTATGAATGATAAGTTCAGTCGTCATTTTGAGAATGCTCAGCCATAGAATATGTTGTAAATGTTGAATGAGTTCTTTCACACATTCGATGATGTTGAGAGGTACAAGACTAGTTGTGCCATCTTCAATGCTCGAATGAGAGAAGAAACGTTAGTCACTGATTATGTACTATACATGATCGAGATGATTGAGTGCTTAAGCAAGCTCGACTTTCTCCTGCATGAGCAGCTAGGGAAGGATGCTATTCTGAACTCTCTGCCCAAATTCTATCTCTCTTTTCTTATACATTATCGAATGATAAAGCTTGCAGTCAACTACCATAGTTTGCTGGAGTTATTGTAGAACTTCGAAAAGGATCACTAGCTCCACAAGGAGTCAGTGAGTGTTGTGGAAGGATCTTCTTCTGAATGTTGACTCTTTAAGAAAGAGAAGAAGAACAAGAAAAAGGTACAAAGTGCTGGGGCACCCAAGCCCAATCAGACTAAAAAAATTCAAGTTCGATCAGAGTCAGACTGAATGCTTCTATTGCAAGAAGCTAGGGCACTGGAAGAGAAACTGTCTTCAGTACATTGCCTTTCTGGATTTGAATAGATCGAGAAAGAAGCAAGTTATTGTTGGATAAGATAATTATATGATAACACCTTGTAATTTCTTAATTTATGATTCGACTACCTGGATATTAGATATCGGAAGTCTTTTTAATATTTGTAATTCGTTGTAGGATTTGCAGGTTGGTAGAAAATTTGAACAAGGTGAAAGATTCTTTAAAGTTGAAGATGGAAGATCAGTTTCAGTTCTAACATTAAAGATTATTAAGCTTGTATTCAAGTTGAATATAATTGTTCTTAGTGAATGTCACTTTTGTTCTTCTTTTTTATTGAACATTATTTCTATAGATCTCTTGGCCATGTATGGTTATAAACTTTTAATAAAAAAAAATAATTTTAATATCATTATGAATGGTGTTAATGTGATGAATGGATAACTGAACAATGAAATTTATATTTTGTCACAACCTGTTAGTGTAATGTATAGGTCTAGCAAACATACTAGAATTAGTGATGTCTCTGATATTTACCTATGGCACTGTAGGTTAGGTCATGTTAACAAAAATAAAATAAACAGATTGACATAAGAGAATTTTTGAAGTTAGTGATTGTGAATCACTTCTAATCTGTGAGTTCTGTCTTCTTAAAAAAATAACCAAGTCATCTTTTACTAAAAAAGGTGAGCGAGCCAGTGAAGTTCTAGATCTGCTACTGAAGGGAAGTATTGGTGCAGAATTTCATCGATGCCGGAGAAGCTGGAGTCGAGGGGATCACGGCCACCATCGGGACCTGCAAGAAAAGTCTAAATCAGAGTTGGGGGTACTCCGGCAAGATCTTCTGATGCTCAAGTCAGTATTCTGCTTCAATAGAAATGGAGCACTCGAATGAGATTTTAGCAGAGTTTAGAGATAGTGCTTAGAGCTTAGAGGAGAACGTATCTGGAAGATCTCTTTTATAGACAGGAGAGCGTAACCGATTGACAGCGACGTCCGTAACTGCCTGGTAGTGGGCCGTTCGGGGCCACGTGGAGTTTGTTACGGAGAGTAGTGGTGTCCGTTGTCGTGACTTGTTGGAGAGTGGTGGAGCCACGTGGAGTTTATTACAGAGAGTAGAGTGGTGTCCGTTGTCGCGACTTACTGGAGAGTTCGGGCCGGATGGCTGAAGCTCGGTTGGGATGTCTGGTGGGAGCAGAATAGCTCTCTGTCTCAGCAATCTAAGAGAAGCTCGGATGTTTTCAAGGTTGCTGACGGGTTAACTATTGTTGGGTGCCTTAGGCATTGATGCTGCAGACAGAAGTCATCTGCTGTAGAAGTCCGAACAAAAACTTTCTGTTGGAGAAATCCAGCTGGAGTTCGATTGCTAGAGAAGTCCGTCTGAAATTTATCTGATGTAGAAGCTTGTCTGAAGACTGTCCACTGGAGAGGTCCGGTTGCATGAGGAATCCGGCAGAAGGTCGACCGATAGCGAAATTCGGAAGGTGCTATAGAAGGTTGACCGATAGAAGAGTCCGGAAGGCATTGTGAAAGTTTGTCTGCTGGAGGAGTCTGGAGGACACTGTGGAAGGTCGACCGTTGGAGGGATCCGGAGGAAATTTGTCTGTTGGAGGGGTTTGGTTGGCACTGTTGAAGTCCGATTGGCACTGTTGAAGGTTGATGGTTGGAGAGGTACGGAAGACACTGGAGACAGTCGGTCGCTGTAGAAATCTGACTGCTGGAGCCCGTCCGTTATAGAAGTTTGTCTGGAATCCATCCACTGTAGAAGTTCGGACGAAGTTCGGTTCTTGCAGAAATCCAGAAGGAGGCCACTTACTGTAGAAGCTCGGATGGAGACCAATTATCGTGGAAGCTCGGATGGAGATCACTTATTGTAGAAGCTCGGCTGAAGTCCACTTGCAATAGAAGTTCGGACAGAATTCGCTTACTGTAGAAGCTTGGATGAAATTCGAAAGGCGGTCGACCACTATAGAAACTTGGATGGAGTCTGGTTACCATAGAAGTCCTGCTGCTGGAGAAGTCCGGACATTGACGAAGTCCGAAAGAAGCTCAGAGTAAAGTCGATCGTGACAGGAGGAAGTCTGGAAGAGATTCAGAGAGTAGTCGATCACTGTAAAAAATTGGCTGATAGTGAAGCTTAGAGAGCATTTGGAGCAGTCCGATAGACGACTGAAGGAGCTCATTATTGGAGAAGTCCAGAGGGTACGATAGGAGTTCATCCATTGGAGGAATCTGGAGGACACTGTGGAAGGTCAACTGCTGGAGGAGTCCGAATGGTACTGTAGAAGCTCGGATGGTCGGGGGAGTTCAGAAAGACGCCGCATAAGGTCGAAAGCCGAAAGAGTCCTGGGAGGGTTGGCCTCTTACGAACTTCGGCTGGGGTTATTTTATACCCAACACTAGTCCCCTTACTTTCAAGTTCGGGTTTCGAATGAGGGAAGTATAGATAAATTTTCACGGTCGAAGTTGCCCCCTATGATTTTCATACTCGATTGTTTCCAGATATTTTGGCGTTTGGCGCACAGTGCTGGAGTCTTTTCAAATCGAGACGACTCGAAAAGATTTTTTCGAAATTCTTGTTGGAGCGTCACCCCAGGTACGGTGCAATAATGATTCTGTCAGTTGTCAGCCATCTGCCATGATGAGTGGGACACGCGGCAGTTGTAGGTTAGCGAAAGGAGATCTGCAATCATTATTGTGCCAGACCCTGAGGTCTATTTAAACTCGTCCCCCTCCTTCAGGGGTTTCATCTTGCCTGAGATTTTTCTTCGATCTCCTCTTCTTCTCCGAGAGCTTCATCCTCCTCCGACGTTCCTCTCGGTCTTAGGTGCCCTTCAGGTCGACCTCTATCATCTTCGCTGCCCTCCTGCACCTCTCGGACCAGCCTAGGTTAGTTTCGGAACCCTTCTTTTTCATGCTGTTCTTTCATTTTTCTTCCTCTGCATTCCACCCATTCAATTTCTCTGTGAGTGCCTTGTTTTCTATTTTTTTTAATTTTTTCAAGATTTTTATTTTATTCAAAATGTCCTCCAACACTTCTTCCTCTAGCAGTTCTAGAAGTTCGTCAGCTCCAGCCTCCCAAAATCCTAGTACTGTAGATGAACCCGTACTTAGGATCAAACCTCGTCCAGTCTTTGTATCAGACACCATTCTCAGCTCTTTGACCTCAGACGAACTCTCGCTGATTAGAATTCAGTACGGGGTTCCTCCGGAGTATGAGCTTGAGCTTCCCGGGCCAACTGACCGGGCTAGCGCCCCTCCCCCTGGCCGCTTTTGTTTATACCAGGAAGCCTTCTGCATCGGGCTTCGACTTTCACTCCCACTTTTTGTTGTTGCTCTTTTTTGCTTTTTAAATATTTCTCTAGTTTCTGTAGCACCGAATTCCTTTAGGTTTCTGATAGGATTTTTTTTCCTTTGTCATTTAGCTGAAGTCCGACCAACTATTCCCTTGTTTAGAAACTTTTATACCTTTAAGCGTCACCCTTCGACAAAGGACTGATGGTATTTCTCCCTCCAGTTCGGTAGAAAAGGATTGCTAAAAGGTTCCCCCTCCTCTATCCACAATTGGAAGGAGAGGTACTTCTACGTCCGATGTCCGACCCTGATGCTGGGGTTGCCCTCCTGGGGCTCCCTGAGGGACTCCATCCGTCGGGCTTCTAGCTTGGGAAAGGACGACCTTGAAGCCTCCAATAAACTTAAAACTTATCCAGCTCTTCCCCTCCCTGACCTTCTGAAGGAGCAACTTTTATTCAATGTCGGCCTGAGCCCTCTCAACCCTGTCGGTATTTTTCTTTCTCAAGTCATTCGCGGCTTCCTCTTTCTCTTATTTTGTTTCTAAGCTGTACCGATCTTTTTTCATTGTAGACATGGACGTAGACGCAGCTCAGGTACTAGCCAAGGGTCTCAAGGTCCACAAGAGGAAAGGCACCGCAACTTTTGGATCGGCGAAGAAGGCGAGGGTAGAGGAGACAAGCTCGGCTGTGCTTGCCCAGGCGGCCATTGTCGTTGATGCCCCCTCCGACGTCGAGCCTGCGGTCCCCCAATCTTCTTCAAGAAGCCCTCCGACCGAGGTTGTTTCTCCAGAGTCTCATCCCGAGGAGGCACTGGGGGCCGAAAGGAAGAGAAGGAAGAAGATGGTGGTCCGCAAGATCAGTAGCCGCAGGGCTGCCATTGAAAGGTCCAACGGCTCCGAAGAGGATCTGGGGGAGAATTCCTTCAACAACAAGGATTTAATAAAAAGGTTGGTCGATGGGTGCATTTTGCCCAAGATTGTCCATAGGATCATCCATGTCGATCCTGAACAGCGGGTTTGGGACTCTCTGGGGTCCTTTCTTGAGGTAGGCCGATTTACTTTTTTCTTCTTTTCACTTCTTCACTTAGTTCATTCCTTAGCTTTCATATTGACTTCCTGACCGTTCTTGCAGATTGGACACCAGCTCATCGCCAACATTGAGGCGATGAAAAATGCAAAGAAGGAAGCAGCCCAGGCAGAGGAAGGTCGTCAGGCTGAGGTTGTCCGTCTTAAGGAGAAGGTCGCTGAAGTCACAAGTCTCCAAGAGGCACTCTAGAAGGAGGAACAAACTTCGACGGATCTGAACGCTGCATTGGAGGAGGAAAGAAGGAAGGCAGAGGCTGAGGTCTCCAAGCTAAAGGAGCAGATCCCGACCCTAGTCTCGGAGGTAAGGGCCCAAGCAGTGGAGGAGTTCAAGACCTCCTCTGAGATGAGGGATCTGAATATCAAGTTTGGCCAAGCTGCCTTTATCAAAGGCTTCGAGCTTTGCCAGGAGAAGGTGGTTGGAAAGTTTTCTGAACTCGACCTTAGCTTCCTGGATGAAGCATCCGACGATGAAGCCGGACCTTTCGAAGTTGCTGCCGGTCTCCCTCCAGTCGGGACCTCTTCAACTGCCGCAGCTACCATGACCGACCTTTCGGGGGCACCGAGCTCCTCCACTTCTGCTCCAGAGGTCCGAAACCTCTAATTTTATACTTTTTCTTTGTTACAACTTTTTTTCTCTTTCTCTTGTACTTAAAAATTATTCAATTAATGAAATTGGATTCCTCTTTATAGAGAGCTCCTTTTTCTTCTTCTACTTTTTTTTTCTCTTTTTTTTTTTCTTGCAATGATTTGCGTTGTGACACTCTTGTTTTCCGACAATAGTGCCCTGCCGAAGCTCTTCCCTTACTGCAGGAGATTCCTTTGAAGTCTATGATCCGAGATCTGAGAAAAAAAGTTCATCACCTAATGAAAAAATCAAAGAAGATGGAAAATGAACTTCACAGACTGAGGAAGAGCCATTCGGAAGCCACCGTGGAGGTTACTCGCCTTCAGAACCTCCACAAAAAGGACTTCATGGACTACAGTCAGAAGAAGGCCAACTTTGAGAAAGAGCTTGAGGAACTCCAGAAATGCACCAGCAACCGATCTTGGACTCAGGCCTCCAAGATCAGCTCCCTCAAGGTCGAGTTGGCGATCGCACGAGAGAAGATTGACCAATTGGAAGGGAGCTCATCCTGGCTTCCAACTCAGGCTGATCACGGTCGGGATTGGTCGAAGAAATTCTCCAACCTCCAGAAACAGCTACAGGATGTTGAGATGAATTACAACACTTGCCGAGTCGACTGGTGCGGGCAAATAGACAACTACAGAAGGAGGCTCAAGATGGCGATCGATGAGGTTGCTCGCCTTCAGAAGCAGTTGTCCGAAAGAGCCCAGGCCGTTTCAGTTCAAGGCTCCGATGAGCTCCGATCCTTGAGGGGAACCATGGAAGAACTATCCGTAGCCCTTGAGAAGGAGAAGGCCAAACTGCAGCGGTTGAAAATTCAGCTGACCTATGAGCAGTAGGCGGTCAAAGATGCAGAAATGGAGTCCAAAGTTCTGAGTAAGAAGCTTTGAGAATCAGAGGGAGAAAGAAGGTGGTTTCACCAAATGTATCAGGAGATGCTATTAAGAAAGAAGAAATTGGAAGAAGAAGTTGAGAACTTAAAGCAATCCCTGATAATGGATGAAACCGAGAGTCTGAAGTCAGAAGAAGTCGAGTTTTCTTAGAGCTTCTTTTACCTTTTGTTCCATGTATTCTTTTCTTTTCTTGTTGTTTTTTTTGGCCTTCAAAGGCTTTTGTAATGCACTCTTTACTAATGAAATAAAAAAAAATTTTCTCATTACCTTGTCTATTCTGGCTCTGAGTTGTCGTTTATCGAGCTTCTCTTATCTTTTGTCTTATTCGATGTCGACGTTGTTTGAAGGTTCCTAGTCATCGCCGCGTTGATTCGCCCTTTTTGTTCATGACCGAAGGTCTTTTCGAGGCTATTTTAATTTGACGCTTTCTTTTGATGTTCGAGCTTGGGGTTCAAACTTCTCGTTACTTTGAGGAAGTCTATTTTCTCTTGCTAGTATTGGGTTCTCCCTTAGAGACTGAGAATTTTTGACAAGAGTTTTCTTTCTTGTTGAGACGAGGTCCCTTGTGTCTTAGATGTAGTTTATTTTTTTCTTATCTCTGGCGTAGCTCGTCACTTTTCCTTTTTCTCTCCCTCTTTTTTTTTAATGTTTGGGTGAGGGTTTTTCCTCTGCTCCTAACGGGGTTGTAGGGGTGTAGAGGAGCCATTGAGGAGGCTTTTTTCCTCATCCGATCTTAAACGACCAGGTCTTCATTTGTGTCAGGATGAGGTTCTCCTCCTGTTTCTGACACAGTTAATTTCAGCTCACGTTAAGATGAGGTTTTCCTCCTATTCCTAACAGGGTTGTGGGGGAACATAAGGGCCGTTGCGAGGGCCTCTCCCCCATCCGGTCTCTTAATAATCGAGTCTTCGACTTTGCTCATGTTAGGATGAGGTTCTCTTCCTGTTCCTAACATGGCTGTGGGGGTGCATAAGGGCCGTTGCGAGGGCCTTTCCCCCCATTCGATCTCTAAATAATCAGATCTTCGACTTTGCTCATGTTAGGATGAGGTTCTCCTCCTATTCCTAACATGGCTGTGGAGGCGCATAAGGGCCATTGTGAGGGCCTCTCCCCCCATCCGGTCTCTAAATAATTGGGTCTTCGACTTTGCTCATGTTAGGATGAGGTTCTTCTCTCGTTCCTAACATGGCTGTGGGGGCGCATAATGACCGTTGCGAGGGCCTCTTCCCCCATCTGATCTCTAAATAATCGGGTCTTCAACTTTGCTCATGTTAGGATGAGGTTCTCCTCCTGTTCCTAACATGGCTATGGGGGTGCATAAGGACTGTTGCGAGGGCCTCTCCCCCCATCCGATCTCTTAATAACCGGACCTTCGTTTGTGTCGGGATGAGGTTCTCCTCTTGTTTCTGACACGCTTAGTTTCGATTGTCTGAAGGAGCTATTCTCTGTCGTTATAAGCTCATACCAAAAGAAAAGATATGCGAATATGAAACTTTTATTTAAGGCAAAGTTATCGGTAATACATTCATAAATTTTTCGAATTTCATGGTCACGGAAGGTCCGCTCCTCCGAGCTCTTTTAGATAGTATGTTCCAGACCGGACTATCTCCCTGACTTCATACGGGCCTTCCCAGTTTGGGGCAAGTTTTTCTTGGTTCTGAGGTTGTGAAATAGCGGCTCACCGAAGTACTAAATCTCCTGCTCTGAAGGCTTTGTTCTTGACCTGGGAGTTTAGTAGCGGGCTGCTTTCTGCTTGTAGGCTGCCATCCAAACTTGAGCTGTCTCCTGCTTTTCTTCTAACAAGTCAAGGTTAGCCTTGAGATCTCATGAGTTATGCTGGTCGTCGAATGCCACGACTCGCACCGATGGAAGCTTGAGTTCAATCAGGATAACGGCTTCTGTTCTGAAGGCTAAGGCAAAGGGGGTCTCCGCCGTGGGCAGTCTTTGGGCAGTCTCCCCCGTGGGTAGTTTTTGGAGCATTGAGAGGGGCGTAGCTGTGGAATCTTCCTGGGGGAGAGCTCCGTCGAACTTTGCGATCCGAGCTTCTCTGCCTACGAGTTCGGGGGGAGTTCGGACATGCTTGTGTTCGGAGGGAGTTCGAGAACGTGGTCGAGCTTCACTCGGCCTTTTTTCAGCCGCGGGCTTGTCGGAGTCACCCGTCTGCCGCTCTTTCGCGGCCTCCTTGTCCTTCAGCTTGAAGGCTCCCTTTGCTCGGGCATATCCTTTGGCCCGAGCTAGCAAATCAGCGAAGTCCCTGAGATACTTCTTTTTCAGAGAAAATAGAAGGTCATTCTTTTGACGACCGCTCTTCAGGGTGGCCATTGCAATTGATTGGTCCAAGTTTCGAACCTCCAATGCGGCAGCGTTAAAATGGTTGACATAAGTTCAGATGGATTCTCCCTCCTTTTGCTTGATGTTGATGAGGGACTCCGAACCTCTCCGAGGATGTTGGCTGCTGATGAAATGAGCCACAAACTGATGGCTCATTTGATCAAAGGAGAAGATAGTACCCGACTTCAGTGTCGAGTATCAATTTCTTGCTGCTCCTTTCAAGGTAGATGGAAAAGCTCAGCACAGGATGGCGTCCGGTACGCCATGGAGTAGCATCATTGTCTGGAAGGCCTCCAGGTGGTCAACCGGATCTGAGGTCCTGTCGTAGCTCTCAAATTGGGGGAGCTTAAAGTTCGACGGGATCGATTCCTACATAATTTTTTGAAAAAAAAGAGGGTCAATACAGATATCCTCACCGTAAGCAGGGGGAGCATGATGGAGCTTTTCGATCCACCGATTCATCTCTTGGAACCTTTGATCCAGGAGATCCTCTCGATCGTGAATCTCGAGGATCTTCTGACAGAACAGAGGTAGGGACCTTCTGGGGGTGGAATCATGATCAGACAGAGGGCTCTCCACCCTCTGCTTCCCCTTTTCGAGGGATACAGGGCGATTGGCCCAAGTGGGCCACCCGATTGTCACATTCTGGAACTCCGACGATGCTCTTTCCAGCCGCACAGATGCCTGCAGCTGCTGCTGTTGCTGTTGCATGGCCTGCACCACTTCGGTGAGGCCCCTGACCTACTAAGCCAGCAGGTCGAACTGCTCCATGCCGACTGCTGTTGTCGGAGGAGGAGGAGCCTGAGAAATTGGAGATGAGGTCGGAGCTGGCGAATCTTGCTGAGATCTGGCCACGGGGGCCGTAAATCGCCTGGTGGATGCCTTTCGGAGAGGCATCAGGTTGGGATCTGGCTGGAGAAGAAGAAGAAGATGTCGAAGAAGATGACCGGAGATAGTCCCGTTGAGTACTCCTTTAAGAACAAGAGTCCTGCGAAGACACAGACCCTCCCTCTAGTGCCAATTCTGTTGGTGCAGAATTCTACCGATGCCGGAGAAGCTGGAGTCGAGGGGATCATGACCGCCGTCGGGACCTGCAAGAAAAGTTTAAACCGGAGTTGGGGTGCTCTGGCAAGACCCTCCGATGCTCAAGTCAGTACTCTGCTTCAACAAAAATGGAGCACTCGAATGGAATTTTAGCAGAGTTTAGAGATAGTGCTTAGAGCTTAGAGGAGAACGTATCTTGGGGGTCTCTTTTATAGATGGGAGAGCATAATCGATTGACAGCGACATCCGTAACTACCTGGTAGTGGGCTGTTTGGGGCCACGTGGAGTTTGTTATGGAGAGTAGTGGTGTCCGTTGTCATGACTTGTCGGAGAGTGATGGGGCCACATGGAGTTTGTTATAGAGAGTGGAGTGGTGTCCGTTGTCGCGACTTGCCGGGGAGTTCGGGCCGGATGGCTGAAGCTCGATTGGGACGTCTGGTGGAGTGGAATAGCTCTCTGTCTCAGCAATCTAAGAGAAGCTCGGATGTTTTCGAGGTTACTGACAGGTTAACTGTTGTTGGATGCCTTAGGCGTTGATGCTGCAGACGAAAGTCATCTGCTGTAGAAGCTCGGATAGAAACTTTCTGTTGGAGAAATCTGACTGGAGTCCGATTGCTAGAGAAGTCCGTCTGAAATTTGTCTGATGTAGAAGCTTATCTGAAGACTGTCCGTTGGAGAGGTTCGGTTGCATGAGGAATCCGACAGAAGGTCGATCGATAGCAAAATTTGAAAGGTGCTATAGAAGGTTGACCGATAGAAGAGTTCGGAAGGTATTGTGAAAGTTCGTCCGTTGGAGGAGTCTGGAGGACACTGTGGAAGGTCGACCGCTGGAGGGCTCTGGAGGGAATTTGTCCGTTGGAGGGGTCTGGTTGGCACTGTGGAAGTCCGGTTGGCGCTGTTGAAGGTTGATGGCTGGAGAGGTACGGAAGACATCGAAGACAGTCAGTCACTGTAGAAATCCAGCTGCTGGAGCCCATCCGTCATAGAAGTTTATCTGAAATCCATCCGCTGTAGAAGTTCGGACGGAGTCTGGTTCTTGTAGAAATTCGGGAGGAGGCCACTTACTGTAGAAGCTCGGATGGAGACCGGTTGCCATGGAAGCCCGGATGGAGACCGCTTATTGTAGAAGCTCGGCTGAAGTCCGCTTGCAATAGAAGTTCAGATAGAATTTGCTTACTGTAGAAGCTCGGATGAAATTCGAAAGGCGGTCGACCACTGTAGAAACTTGGATGGAGTTTGGTTACCGTAGAAGTCCTGCTGCTGGAGAAGCCCAGACATTGACGAAGTCCGAAAGAAGCTCGGAGTAAAGTCGATCGTGACAGGAGGAAGTCTGGAAGAGATTCAGAGAGTAGTCGATCACTGTAGAAAATCGACTGATAGTGAAGTCCAGAGAACATTTGGAGCAGTTCGATAGATGACTGAAGGAGCTCATTATTGGAGAAGTTCGGAGGGTACGATAGGAGTTCATCCGTTGGAAGAATCTGGAGGACACTGTGGAAGGTCAACTGCTAGAGGAGTCCGGATGGTACTGTGGAAGCTCGGATGGCCAGGGGAGTTCAGAAAGATGCCGCACAAGGTCGAAAGCTGGAAGAGTCCTGGGAGGGTTGGCCTCTTACGAACTTCGGCTGGGGTTATTTTATACCCAACAGAAAGTATGGTGGTTTTGTACATGCATTTTTAAAATTTTACAGTGAAACATATATAGATTAAATAATTTAATCTACAATGCATGCATAAATCAAATTTAAAACTACCATACAGGAACCATGACATGAACTAATATATATGTATGTAAATCTGAAATCTAAAATTTAGCAAGTATAGATCATATCTATATGTAATTAAATCATATCTAAATTATATTTAGATCATATCTAAATATGAATTAGTTTCAAAACTCTATACTTGAGTGCAGGTAGTAGATCACCACATCTGAAATCCATGGTAGTTGGTTCTTTATGATGCTCGGCAGTCGCACATGTGTCCGACCTCTATAGGTATCTACACGAAGCCCATGTGCTGATTGATCTCTCTGAGAGTGCTAGCTCATGAAGACACCATACTTTGGTTGATCTAAGATGAATATGAAGAGGATGAAAAATAAGAAGACCCTCTCCTTTTCTTTTTGGATCTACGTATCAGATCTCTACGATAGAGATCAAGAGAAGAACCCTTTCTTCTCAATTCTTCCACGCATAAGAGAGAACCTTTCTCTCTTCCTTTCACACCTTTAAGAAAAATTTTTTTCTCTAATTTTTATGATAAAAATCAGATCTAATCTAATTTCTCATGCTAAAAATTATATAAAATCTTAAGCTCTAGAAGAATCCAAAAGAGAGATCCAAGAGAAGAACTGTTCTTCTCTCTTTTTCTCCTTAATCTAGAACTCTAAGAAGCTCTAAACACCCAACCAGGTCTTTTTGATATTTTTTCTCCAAATTCTTATGTTAAAAATTAGATCCAATCTGATTTTAATCTTAGAAAAAAATAGAAAAAAAATCTGAGAGAAGAACTCCTTCTCTAAGGCTGCACACAAGAAAGAAAATCTTTCTTCTTCCTTCTCTTTCTCTCATTGGAAAGAACTTTTCTTTTTTAATTTTCTACTGTAAAACTAGCAAGAGAAGTCCTCTTTGATGCCTAAGAACCAATAGTAAAAGCCTCACAAAATTCCTTCAAAAGAGATTGGGAAGGAAGCCTAGATGCATGGGATGTGGGGTGTCCAACTCTTGGACGCCCCTCCTTTCTCTTTGGTGACCGAAAGAGGAGAAAATGCCCACTTTTCTCATGAAAGAGAGGGGAGGATGTGGGACCTTATGTGGGGTGTGAATTCTCACGGTGAAAAGGAGTGGAGGCATGGAGGATCACTTAAATAGATGGGGTTTAGTTGGTTTAGTTCTATTCCAAATAGGGCTTATGAATCTTGATCAAATTCTAACTAATTTTTGGACCCAATCCTAACTAATTTAGGAATTAGCTATAACAAACTAACTAATTAGGTTCTAGTCCAATTAAAAAACCAATTAGGCCCCAATCTAATTAGAGAATTAGTTAGATTAAAACTCCATTGATCTAAGGATTGATTCTTAATGGATATCAGGAAAGTTATTAATAATAAGATTTGATCCAATCAAGCCTATTATCCAATAAGATTTGACCAATTAAAATATATATAAAACTAAATTGAATCTTATTCAATTCAAAATTTGATTTGTATCTTCGAGATTATTTGAAACAAGCTCTATGATCCAATAGGGCTACATCCTATCAATCCAATGCAAACCTAACTAAATCGAATTCAATTAGATTTGATCCAATCTCTATTGCTCTATCAAATTGAGCCAATAACAATCAAATTATTAATTAATTATTTTTTTTAATTTATTAATTATTAATAAATAATTTATTACAATCTTTGCAAAAGATTAATCATCAATTATATTGATAATTAAATCCTTCAACAATTCATAATCATCGATCAGCCATTTGATCAGATGGTACTTTTATGTATCCGACCCCATAGGTTCGAACCTAAACTGGTAATATAAAATAATTCTTGTACTAATCGATGTTACCATCTAGCAATGGTTCCTGACATTTGGATAGGCCGAATGTATGCCCAGAAACACTCTACAACCCATGTGGATATAGTTACTGTATAATTCATCCCTTTGACATTCGATGCTCAAGGATGACTTTGAGTTAAACTGTCAATCTAGGATGAGTGGTCCACATTGTGTCTCAACCTCAAAAATTTTGTGACTCCTCAGTAGGACTACTTTGGCCAAAGTTTTGCTGAATTGAAATACAGTAAGGCTGTTGGTGTGCGTAGGCGATTTCATGCATGTATTTTGAAATTTTTTCAAAAAAATTACAGCAGAAGATAACTAGATTAATCAAATTAATCTAACATACATATGATCTAATCATCAAATCAACTTACTCTAAGATCTATGACATGATATGTTGCATATAAAATTAAAAAGATATTGAAGATAAAATTAGCATGCATGCATGTGAGCAATAGATCATATCTACTTTTAATCTGAGTTCAGAACTCGATATCTGAGCATGGGTCGATAATCTTCTCTTCTAAAAGATATGATGGAGAGGACCTTTGCTGGTTGCTCATAGACACACACGTGTCCGGCCTCTACAGAAAATCCACTCGAAGCTCCGATCTGATCAGACTTCTCGGGAGTGCTAGTTCGTGTGATGACCTTCTTCTTGACTGATCTAGATCTTTTCTTCAAATCTCTAGAATCTTTTCAGAGATTGAAGATAGACTTTTAGAGGATATAAATCGGTGGAAGAAGATAGAGAAGAAAATACTTTTCTTCTAATTTTTTCTCTCTTTCCAAACCCTTAGAATCAAAAATCTAAAATTTAGATTTTTACGCACACCCCAAGAGAGAAGACCTTCCTCTCTATTTTTCACACCATGAACTATACCCAAACTTTTCTCACATGAAGATCTCTCTTTTGGTATCTTACACACATAAAAGAAACCACAAAATCTTCTTTTATAGGCATGTAAGGAGGTGGGGTGAAGAGTCCTAGTGATCTTAGACTCTTACAGGATTCTACCTCCCTTCACAATTCCATATCCCAAAACATATCAAAAAATATGAGACACCCCTTCCCATATTTTTTTATGGTAAATAAATTTTCTAACTGATCTCCCTCAAAAAATCTCATCAAAATGTTACACATATAAGGAGAAAGTGATTTAATGGTGTGGAGAGGTTGATCTAGATGAGAACAGATTCTCCTGATAAGAAATATTTTAAAATTTAATTTTAGAATCTTTTTTTTATCAAAACTAAATTAGATTTGGAAGTAAGATAGATAAGGAAAAGAACTCTTTGGTGTGAAAAAATCTCATACAAAATAATTTTGTGTATGGAGGTATATGGCATGCAAACTGGGTTGGTGCAGGGAGAAGAGTCCTATTCTAATAAGGACTCTAAGTTTCCTTATTTGAATCCTGTTGGTGCAAAAATCCATCGGTGTTGGAGAAGCTGGAGTTGAGGGAGTCGCGGTCGCCGTCGGGACCTGCAAAGAAAGTCTAAACCAGAGTTGGAGGTACTCCGGCAAGACCCTCCGACGCTCAAGTCAGTTCTCTGCCTCAACAAAAATAGAGTGCTCGAATAAAAATTTTAGTAGAGTTTCGAGATAGAAATTAGAGCTTAGAGAATAACGTATCTGGGGTCCCCTTTTTATAGGTGGAGGGCATAACAGATTGATAGCGACATTTGTAACCGCCTGGTAGTGGGCCGTTCAGGGCCATGAGGAGTTTGTTGCAGAGAGTAGTGGCGTCAGGGGCTGTTCAGAGCCACGTGGAGCTTGTCACAGAGAGTGGAGTGGTGTCTGTTGTCGTGACTTGCCAGAGAGTGGTGGAGTCGCATGGAATCCATTGCAGGGAGTGGAGCAGGATGGCATCTCTTATCATGGCTTGTTAGAGAGTTCGGATCTGTCGGTCGAAGCTCGACTAGGATGCCTGATGAAGCAGAGTGGCTCTTCACATCATCATTCTGGGAGAGGCCTGGATGTTTCGAGGTCGCTGACATTTTAGGCGAAAGTCATCTGCTGTAGGAGCTCGGATGAAAGCTTTATGTTGGTGACGTCCGATTTCATGCAGAACTCGACAGAAGGTCGACCGATGGTGGATTTCGAATGGCGTTGGAGAGGGTCACCTACTGGGAGGGGGTCTGGAGGGTTCTGAGGAAATCTGATTGATGCTGTTGAAGTCTGGCTGACATTATTTGAGGTCGATGGATGGGGAGGTACGGCAGACGTCGGGGGCAATTGGCTGTTGGGGGAGCCCGACTGCTGGAACCCGTCTGTCGTAGGAGTTCGTCCGACATCTATCCGCTATAGAAGTTTGATCGGAGTCTGATTCTCATAGAAGTCTGGATGGGGATCATTTATTGAGGAAGCTCGGTTGAAGCCCGCCTGCGACAGGAGTCTGAAAGGAATTCGTTCACAATAGAAGCTCGGATGGAGGCTTACAGTAGAGATCTGACGTGGACCACTTGTAGTAAAAATTTGGAGTAGGTCGCTTGTAATAGAAGCTCGGAGTAGACCATTTGTAGTAGGAGTTTGGAGTAGACCGTTTGTAGTAGGGGCTCGGATGAAGTCTACCTGCAATAGAAATTCGGGGCAGAGGTCCGGCTCCCGTAGGAGCTCGGATGAAATCAAAAAGGTGGTTGACCGTCATAGAAATATGGGTGGAGTCGGGTTGCTGTAGAAATCTATCCTCGGGGAAGTTCGGCCATGGACGAAGTCTGGGAAGTTCGGATTAGAATCTGTCATGGCTGGAAGAGATCTGGAAGAGGTTCGGAGAACGATCGATCATTGTAGAAGGTCGGTAGATAGTGAAGCCCGGAGAGCATTTGAAGCAGTCCGATGGACGACTGAAGAAGTTCATCATTGGAGAAGTCTGGAAGGGTGTTATCATAGCTCAGATAGTTGGGGGAGTTTAGAAAAGCATCGCACCAGGTCGAAAATTCGACCGTCAGAGAAATCTGGAAAAGATGCCGCACAAAGTCGGAGGGATCTCGAGAGAGTTGGCCCCTTATGAACTTCGGCTGGGGGTATTTTATACCCAACACTAGTCTCCCTACTTTCGAATTTGAGTTTCGAATGAAGAAAGTACAGAAAAATTTTCACAGTCGAAGTTGCTCCCTCGATTTCTGTACTTGGCGGTTGCCAGACATTTGACGTTCGGCATGCTGGTACCGGAGTCTTTTCGGAAAAGATTTCTCTTTTTTGGAATTTTTGTCAGGACGTGGCTCTAGGTACGATGTAATAATGACTTTGCCAGCCGTCTGCCATTTCCAACAGCCTGTAAAGGTGGGTGGGACACACGGCGAATACAGACCGGCCAACGGGGATCCAAAATCATAAGTGCACCGGATCTTGAGGTCTATTTAAACACGTTCTCCTCCTTCATAGGTTTCACTTTGCTTGAAAGATCCCTCAGTTTCCCTCTTCTTTTTTGAGAGCTCCAGTTTCCTCTAGCATCCTTCTCGACCTTAGGCGTTCGTCGAGTCGACCTCCATCGTTCTCGCCGTTCCCCTGTGCTCCTGGGGTTGATCTAGGTTAGTTTCGAAACTTCCTGTTGTTTTCCTGTCCTTCCTTCTTCGTATTATGTTTATTTAGCTTTCTCGGGGGTCTATCTGCTATTTTTCTTAATCTTTTGAGATTTTTGTGGCTTCCGTCTGATCCAAAATATCCTCTGATATCTCCCCCTCTAGCAATTCTAGGAGTTCGTCAGCCCCAGTTTCCCATAGTACCGGTACCGTAGACGAACCCATAGCTCGGACCGAACCTTGTTCGGCCTTTGCGTCGGACACCATCCCCGATTCCTTGACTCCGGATGAACTCTCACTGATAAGGATTCAGTATGGAGTTCCTCTGGAGTACAAGCTGGAGTTTCCCGGGCCATCTGGCCGAGTTAGCGCCCCTCCTTCCGACCGCTTCTGTCTGTACCAGGAGGCCTTCCGTGCTGGACTTCGACTCCCGCTGCTGCCCTTCATTATTGCTCTCTTTCATTTTCTGAACATTTCTCTAGTTTCTGTCGTGCCGAACTCCTTTAGGTTTTTGATAGGGTTTCTTTCCCTTTGTAGTTTAGCCGAAGTTCGGCCGACTCTTCCTTTGTTTAAGAACTTCTACACCTTCAAGCGCCATCCCTCGATAAAGGATTGGTGGTACTTCTCCCCTCAGTTCGATAGAAAGGGGTTGCTGAAAGGCCCCCCCTCTTCTGTCCATAACTGGAAGGAGAGGTTCTTCTACGTCCGATGCCTTAGAGCTAGGGTTACCCCCTTGGGGTTCTCTGAGGGATTCCGCCCGCCGGGCCTCTAGCCTGGGAAGGGACGACCTCGAGGCCTCAAAAAAACTTGAGGCCTATCAAGCTCCTTTCCTCCCCGAACTTCTGAGGGAGCAACTTTTGTTCAACGTCGGCTTGAGCCCCCTTAACCCTACCGGTATCTCTCCTTTTTGTTTCTTTTTTCTTCTTCTCTCTTCTTTTTTTTTTTTTTTTTGGGTACTTCCCCTTCTTCTTGTTCCATCTCGAAGCCATGCTGATCTTCTTTTATCGCAGACATGGATGCAAGCGTGGCTCCGAGGTTAGCCCAGGGTCTCAAGACCAACAAGAGAAAGGATGCCTCAACTTCGGGGTCGGTGAAGAAAGCCAGGACAGAGGGGACAAGCTCGGCCATGCTTGCTCTGATGCCCGTCGCCGTCGAAGTCCCCTCCGACGTCGAACCTGAAGTCCTCCGAACCCTTTCACAGAGCCCCCCGACCGAGGGTCCCGTTGCAGAGGTTCATCCCGAGGGGGCACCTGGGGCCAAAGGGAGGAGGAGAAAGAAGACCCTAGCCCGGAGGAGTCGCAGGGCTACCGCCGAGGGGGTCGATGGCTCCGAGGAAGACCTGGGGGAGAATCCCTTCAACAACAGAGACTTGATAAAGAGGCTGGTCGAAGGGTGCATCCTGCCCGAGGTCGTCGAGAGGATCGTCCTCGCTGATCTCGAGCTGCGGGTCTGGGACTCTCTGGGATCGTTCCTCGAAGTAGGCTAACTCACCTTTTTCCTCTCTCCTACTTTTTCAACTTAGTCTTGAGCTCTCATATCGACTCCCCGATCTTTTTTGCAGATTGGGCATCAGCTCGTCGCCAACGTCGAGGCGACGAAGATCGCCAAGAGGGAGGTAGCTCGGGCAGAAGAAGGTCGCCTAGCTGGGGCCACCCATCTTGAGGAGAAGATCGTCGAGGTCCTGAGCCTTCAGGAGGTGCTGGAAAAGGAGGGACAAACCTCATCCGATCTGAGGACTATCTTGGAGGAGGAGAGAGGGAAGGCTGAGGCTGAGGTCTCCGCATTGAGGGTGCAGGTTTTCGAGTGGAAGGAGCAGGCTTCCGAATTGAAGGAACAGGTTTCCGAGCTGAAAGTGCGGATTCCATCCCTTGTCTCGGAGGTAAGGGCTTGAGCAGTGGAGGAATTCAAAGGCTCCTCCGAGATGAAAGATCTGAAGGTCCAGTTCGGCCAGGATGCCTTCATCAAAGGGTTCGAGCTCTGCCAAGAGAAGGTGGCTGGGAGGTTTCTCGAATTGGATCTCGGCTTCTTGAACGAGGTATCCGATGATGAAGCCAGACCATCTGAAGTCGCCGTCGATCCTCTTCCAGTCGGGACCTCATCGACTGCTGTGGCCATCGCTGACGATCTTCCGGGGACACCGACCCCCTCTACTTCTACCCCAGAGGTCCGAAACCTCTAGTTTTGTATTTTTTCTTTATGGTGATTGTTCTTTCATTCTCTTGTACTTGAAGTTTATTTGATCAATGAAGTCGGATTTGTCTTTACGGAGGATCCCCCCCTCTTTTTTTTTGTATCCTTTTCCTTCTTTTTATCTTCTGGCATTAATTTGAGCCGTGGCGCTCTTGTCCTCTAACGACAGTGTCCTGCCGAAGCTCTTCCCCTGCTGGAGGGTATTTCCTTGAAGTCGATGATACGAGACCTTCAAAAGGAAGTTCGTCAGTTGACAAGGAAATTCAAGAGGCTGGAAGACAAACTTCACCGGCTGAAGGAGAGCCATTCAGAGGTCACCACGGAGGCTACTCGGTTTCGGGACCTCCATAGGAAAAGTCTCATGGAATACACTAAAAGGAAAGCTGACTTCATCATGGAGCTTGAGGAACTCTGAAAATGTGCCAGCGATCGATCGTGGACTCAGGCTTTCAAGATCAGCTCTCTTAAAGTCGAGCTGGCGGCCGCATGGGAGAAGATCGGCCGGCTGAAAGGGAGCTCGTCCCGGCTCTCAGTCCGGACTGACCGCGATCAAGACTAGTCAAAGAGGTTCTCCGACCTTCAAAAATAGCTGCAGGATGTCGAGGCGACTTACGACACCCACCGAGTCGGCTGGAGCAGACAAGTAGAGGACTACTGAAGGAGGCTCCAGACGGTGACTGACGAAGTTGCCCGCCTTCAAAGGCGGTTGTCCGAGAGAGTCAGCTTGTCCCTGTACAAGGTTCTGATGAGCTTTGCTCCTTGAGGGAGACTATGATGGAACTGTCCATAGCTCTTGAGCGGGAGGAAGCCGAAGTACGATGGCTAAAAGTTCAGCTGGTCCACGAGCAGCAGGCAGTCAAGGATGCTGAGGCGGAGTCCGAGGTCTTGAGGAGGAGGCTTCGAGAGTCGAAGGACGAGCATCGGCAATTCCACCAGATGTTTTAGGATATGCTGCTGAAAAAGATGGAGCTAGAAGAGGAAGTCAAAAATTTGAGACAATCCATAGCGAGGGCTAAAATCGAGAGCTCGAAATCGAAAGAAATTGTGCTTCCTTAGAGCCTCTTTTCCTTTTCTTCTTCTTTATCTTTTTATTTTTTGGCCTTTAAGGCTTTGTAATGAGTACTTCACCAATGAAATAGAAATGAAATTATCTGTTACCTTGTCTATTCTGGTATTGAATGGTTATTTACCAAACTCCATTTGTCTTATGTCTTGTTCTGCACCGATGGAGTTCGTAATCCCTCGCCGGTTCTTGCTTTGAGTCGTCATTTGCTGAACTTCTTTTGTCTTCCGTCTTGTTCGGTGCCGACGCAGTTTGAAGGTTCCTGATCATTGCCGTGTCAATTTGCCTTTAGGGACCAGAGATTTTTGATAGGGATTTTCTCTTCCATCGAGACAAGGTTCCTTGTGCTTTTGTTGTAGTTCATTTTTTACCTATCGCTGGTGTAGTTCGCCACTTTTTCTTTTTGCTTCTCCCTTTTTTCTGTGTTTGAGTGAGGATCTTCCCTCTGCTCTTGATGGGATCGTGAGAATATAGAGGAGTCATTGGGGAAGCTTTCCTCCTTGTCGATCAATCGAATCTCTGCTTGCGTCAGGATGAGGTCCTCCCCTTGTCTCCGACAGTCGATTTCAGCTCATGTTAGGATGAGGTTCTCCTTCTATTCCTAACAAGGCTGTGGGGGCACGTAAGGGCCGTTGTAAGGGCCTCTCCTCCCATCCGATCTTTAAGAAATCGGGCCTTCGACTTTGCTCATGTTAGGATGAGGTTCTCCTCCTGTTCCTAATAAGGTTGTAGGGGCACATAAGGGCCGTTGTAAGGGCCTCTCCCCCCATTCGATCTTTAGAAAACTGGGCCTTTGACTTTGCTCATGTTAGGATGAGGTTCTCCTCCTGTTCCTAATAAGGCTGTGGGGGCACATAAGGGCCGTTGTAAGGACCTCTCCCCCCATCCGGTCTTTAAAAAATCGGGCCTTCGACTTTGCTCATGTTAGGACGAGGTTCTCCTCCTGTTCCTAACAAAACTGTGGGGGCACATAAGAGCCGTTGTAAGGGCCTCTCCCCCCATCCGATCTTTAGAAAATTGGGCCTTCGACTTTGCTCATGTTAGGATGAGGTTCTCCTCCTGTTCCTAACAAGGCTGTGGGGGCACATAAGGGCCGTTGTAAGGGCTTCTCCCTCCATCCGATCTTTAGAAAATCGGGCCTTCGACTTTACTCATGTTAGGATGAGGTTCTCTTTCTGTTCCTAACGTGCTTAATTTTGTTTATATAGGGGAGTTATTTTCTGTCGTTATAAGCTCATACCAAAAGAAAAAGAAATGCGCGAATATGAAAAGAATTCTCATTCAGGGCAAAGTTGTTGGTAATATATTCATTGATTTTTTGAACCCTATAGCCGTGGAAGGTCTGCTCCCCGTCGGGGTCCCCCTGAGATGGAGTTGATAATCCCAATTGGAGGCCGATCTTCTGGCTGCTCTTCCCTCCTTGGTGGTTCCAACTGTGGTAGGGCCCTAGGTCGATCTTCTCTTCCTTCAGGTCGGCGTCGAATGAACCTGTCGAGCTGACCTTGTCTGATGAGCTCCTCGATCTCATCTCGGAGCTGAATATATTCCTCTGTATCATGGTCGTGGTTACGATGATAGAGGTAGAATTTGTTTGGGTTGCACTTTTCGGGGTGCGAGTGCATCCTCTCCGACCTTGGGAGCTGCTTTTTAACTTCCATCAGTACTTGAGTTTTCGATGCGTTGAGAGGGTCATAGCTATGGAATCTTCCGGGAGGAGAGCCTCGCCGAACTCGACGGTCCGAGCTTCTCTGTTTACAAGTTTGGAGAGGAGTCCGAACGTGCCTATGTACGGGAGGAGTTCGAGAATGTGGCTGAGCTTCACTCGGCCCTTTTTTGATTGTGGGCTTACTCGAGTCTCCCGCCTATCGCTCTCTCGCGGTCTCCTCATCCTTCATCTTAAAGGCTTCTTCTGCTCGGGCATATCCTTCAGCCCGAGCCAGCAAATTGGCAAAATCCCTGGAGTACTTCTTTTCCAAGGAGAACAGAAGGTCATTCTTTTGAAGGCCGCCTTTCAGAGCGGCCATCGCGATCGATTGGTCCAAGTTCCAGACCTCCAATGCGGTGACGTTGAAATGATTGACGTAAGCCCGAATGGACTCCCCCTTCCTCTGCTTGACATTGATGAGGGACTCCGAACCCCTCTGGGGACACCGGCTGCTAACAAAATAAGCCACGAACTGGTGGCTTATCTAATCAAAGGAAAAAATAGTACCCGACTTCAACATCGAGTACCAGTTCCTTGCTACCCCCTTCAGGGTGGATGAAAAAGCTCGACACAGAATGGCGTCTGGTGTGCCATGGAGCAGCATCATTGTCCGAAAAGCTTTCAGGTGGTCGATCGGGTCTGAGGTCCCGTCATAGCTTTCGAATTGGGGGAGCTTGAAGTTTGTCGGGATCGGTTCCTGCATGATCATTTGAGAAAAAAGAGGGTCAGTACAAATGTCCTCACCATAAGCAGGGGGAGAGTGGCGGAGTTCTTCAATCTGTCAGTTCATCTCCTGGAGCCTTTGATCCACGAAGTCCTCGTGACTGCGGGTCTCGACGGTCTTCGGATGGAATGGAGGTAGAGATCCTCTGGGAGTAGAATCGTGATCAGACTGAGGGCTCTCCACCCTCGGGTTCATTTTTCTGGGAAAAATGGGGCGACTAGCCCAAGTGGCCTGCCCTACCATCAGATTTTGGAATTTCGACGATGTTCTCTCCAACCGCACCGACGCCTGCAGCTGTTGTTGCTGTTGCATGGCCTGCACCGCTTCAGTGAGGCCCCTGACCTGCTGAACCAGCAGGTCAAACTGCTCTGCTCCGACCGCCATTGCCGGAGGAGGAGGAGTCTGGAAAATTGGAGGTGAGGTCGGAGCCTGAGATCTGGCCGCGGAGGCCGTGGATCTCCTGGTGGATGCTCTACGGGGAGGCATCAAGTAAGGGTCTAGTAGAAGAAGGAGAAGAGAATGTCAGAGAAGATGACCGAAATCGATCCCATTGAGTACTCCTTTAAGAACAAAGGTACTGCAAAGACACAGCCCTTCCTCTAGCGCCAATTCTGTTGGTGCAAAAATCTGCCAGCATCGGAGAAGCTGGAGTTGAGGGAGTCGCGGTCGCTGTCGGGACCTGCAAAGAAAGTCTAAATCGGAGTTGGAGGTGCTCCGGCAAGACCCTCCGACGCTCAAGTCAGTTCTCTATCTTAACAAAAATGGAGTGCTCGAATGAAAATTTTAGTAGAGTTTCGAGATAGAAATTAGAGCTTAGAGAATAACGTATATGGGGTCCCCTTTTTATAGGCAGAGGGCGTAACAGATTGATAGCGACGTTTGTAACCGCCTGGTAGTGGGCCGTTCAGGGCCATGAGGAGTTTGTTGCGGAGAGTAGTGGCGTCAGGGGCTGTTCAGAGCCACGTGAAGCTTGTCGCGGGGAGTGGAGTGGTGTCTGTTGTCGTGACTTGCCAGAGAGTGGTGGAGTCGCATGGAATCCGTTGCAGGAAGTAGAGCAGGGTGGCGGCTCTTGTCGTGGCTTGTCAGAGAGTTCGGATCTGTCGGTCGAAGCTCGGCTAGGATGCCTGATGAAGCAGAGTAGCCTTCACATCATCATTCTGGGAGAGGCCCGAATATTCTGAGGTCGCTGACGTTTCAGGCGAAAGTCATCTGCTGTAGGAGCTCGGATGAAAGCTTTCTATTGGTGACGTCCGGTTTTATGCGGAACTCGGTAGAAGGTCGACCGGTGGTGGATTTCAGATGGCGTTGGAGAGGGTCACCCGCTGGGAGGGGGTCTGGAGGGTTCTGAGGAAATCTGGTCAGTGCTGTTGAAGTCCGACTGACATTATTTGAGGTCGATGGCTGGGGAGGTACGGCAGACGTCGGGGGCAATTGGCTGTTGGGGGAGCCTGACTGCTGGAACCCATCTGTCGTAGGAGTTCGTCTGACATCTATCCGCTACAGAAGTTCGATCGGAGTCTGATTCTCGTAGAAGTCTGGATGGGGATCGTTTATTGAAGAAGCTCGGCTGAAGCCCACCTGCGACAGAAGTCTGGAAGGAATTCGTTTACAATAGAAGCTCGGATGGAGGCTTATAGTAGAGATCCGACGTGGATCGCTCGCAGTAGAAATTTGGAGTAGGTCGCTTGTAATAGAAGCTCAGAGTAGACCATTTGTAGTAGAAGTTCGAAGTAGACCATTTGTAGTAGGGGCTCGGATGAAGTCTACCTGCAATAGGAATTCGGGGCAGAGGTCCGACTCCCGTAGGAGCTCAGATGAAATCAAAAAGGTGGTCGATTGTCGTAGAAATATGGGTGGAGTCGGGTTGCTGTAGAAATCTATCCTCAGGGAAGTTTGGCCGTGGACGAAGTCTGGGAAGTTTGGATTAGAATCTATCATGGCTGGAAGAGATCTGGAAGAGGTTCAGAGAATGGTCGATTATTATAGAAGGTCGGTAGATAGTGAATCCCGGAGAGCATTTGAAGCAGTCCGATGGACGACTGAAGAAGTTCATCGTTGGAGAAGTCTGAAAGGGCGTTATCATAGCTTAGATAGTTGGGGGAGTTTAGAAAAGTGTTGCACCAGGTTGAAAATTCGGCTGTCGGAGAAATCCAGAAAAGATGCCGCATAAAGTCAGAGGGATCTCGGGAGAGTTGGCCCCTTATGAACTTCAGCTGGGGGTATTTTATACCCAACAAATCCAAACCAAATCACATCTAGTTTAGTCCAAATAAAATATATAAAATTTAATCTAATTAGGTTTATAATTTTTTAATCAAATTTTAATCAAGTTAAGAATTGATTAAACCAAAGTCCTAATCAAATCAGAGATAATTTTCTCTTAGCGATTAGATCATCTCATAACCTTATCGGATCAAACCTAATTGAATCTAATTCAATTAGATTTTATTTAATCCTCTTTGCTCAATCAAATTGAACTAATCAATAATCTAATTACTAATTAATTTTCTATTAATTTATTAATACTTGATGAATTAATTTATTACAACTTTTGTATAAGGTTAACCATCAATCGAATTGACGATTAAACCTTTGAACGATTTTCAATCGTTGATCAGTCACACGATCAGTCAGAAATTTTTTTTGAGTGTGACCCCATAGGTTCGAACCTAAGCTGGTAGCATAGGAATACCTTTCTGAATCAATCGATGTAATTATCTAGCAATGATGACCTGACGTCCGGGTAGATCGAATGATGGCAAAGCAACATTAAAGAACCTATTGACGTATGGTTATTGTATAATTCATCCCTTTAACCCTAATGCTCGAGGACGACCTAGGATTTAACTGTCAATCCTAGATAAGTCATCCACATTATATTTCAATCTTTTTCAAATCAATCACATGGATTATTTGGGCCCAGATTTTGCTAAATTGAAAAACACTGATGCATATCTCTTACTAATTCAGAGGGATCAATCCCATCTTGACTCACGCACCGATTTAAAAAGTACTTGACTGCATCCAAAAATCTTTTATCACTGAATTAAAAACTCAGTTAGTCCGATATCAAAGTACAGTGAGTTGCTTGCAAGTCACCATGGTGATCTCAGATCGAAGGGACACTTATACCCATACCCTTCGTGAGCTACCTTTGATAGTAGAGTACTCCGCAGTTGGTCACATTAAGTGATGATGTACTTTTACATCTCATCTGCATGCCATACCAGTGTCTCCACACTATTTGGTTACGAGGATAACCTATGTATATGGCATACAATGACCTACACTTGATATCACTATTGTCCTAGTAATAGCGTATCATTTGGTTGCGAACCAATTTAAGGACTAGGCAATAAATTCTTCTTTATCGATCAAAATAGTCCTGAGAACTTCATCACAACATAAGAGTTTGTTAGAAGATATAACTTTATGATAAAAAATATCAAATAACTTTTATTATTTATCAATTCATATACATTTATAATTAGCACAATCATCAAATGATTGGCTTTAGGATATAATTTTCAATAACTTCCACTTAGACTAAAGCCAATCAGTATAGTATCATAAACCCATCTTCGATTTATCATCTCAGAACTCTTAGATATCGAGGTTTTAGTAAATGAGTTGATCAAGTTCTCCTTTCTATTGATCTTCTAAAGATTGACGTCACCTTAACAGATTTTTCAAATAAGATGGTAGAGATACAAAATACCTAGTAAGCTAATGAGACTTCAGCTTCTTGGCATAAGCTGTGGCTCCAGTACTGTACAATACAGCAGGATCATCATTAGAGGGTGCGACTCCTAGCTTGCCAGTGAACCTGTACAATCGCATAGCTTCCTTGCAAGCATCGAATGCTGCAATGCATTCTGCCTCACAATTTGAATTTGGCTATATTTTTCTGCTTGGAACCTTTCCAGCAGATTGCTCTATTATTTAAGGTAAGGGATGTATTCCGACACGTTCTTGCTATTATTATGTCCAACTAAAAATGAGAGTCATACTCCATAAGTTTTAAGTCAGATTCTCCATAATCGAGTCACCGATCTTTAGTATTTCTCAAATACTTAAGGATGACCTTCCAGTAATTTTCATCCGGATGTTGCAAGTATTCACTCACTACCCTAGTGAGTATACTATATCAGTCTCACACATGATGTAATGATAGAACAAATTCTACTTATAAACATTCTATGTATGTTGGATTGGGAAAACTTAAGCAGCCTCTTAGATCTATCTCTATAGATCTTCATCTCTAGAATGAGAGATACTTTTTCCAAGTCTTTTATGAAGAACTATAATAACAGCAAAATCTTTATTTTCTATAATGTAAGGAATGTCATTCCTGATTAAGAGAATTTCATTCACATACAAGATAAGAAATACACTTATAAAACTATTAACCCATTTGTATTTGTAGGGTTCTTCTTCATTCTCAATGAAGCCATGCATTTTGATCACTTATCAAAATGCATGTTTCAACTCTAAAATATTTAGCATTGCCACAAGAGAAAATACCTCATTATGGTCAATACCATAATGTTGACAATATTTTTAGGTAACCAGATGACCTTTATAGGTCTCCACCTTTTCGTCTGCACTCTCTGATCTTATTGAAGATCCACTTACACCCTATAGATTTTACCCCTTCGAGTGGATCAACAAGTGTCTATACATCGTTGACCTTCATTGACTTCATTTTGAACTTTATGGCTCTAAACCATTAATCAAAATCGAATCTCTGCATGGCATCCATATAGGTGATCAAATCCTTATTGATCTCATCGAGTTCAATAGGATCACATCCCGAACCTAGATATCGAAGTATCTATCTGACGGACGTGGTACTTTACCAGATCTCCTTAATGGTGCCTCTACAATGGGTTCTGAGTTTGATCTGATCAAATCTGATTCTATGGATTCACTAGATTGTGTCGGTTCTTCTACCTATTGAACTTCATAAGTTTCACATTAAGGGCATCAGTACCTTCACCAAGGTACTCTTTTTCTGAAAGGAATATCGAACAACTCTTATTCTTTAGCATGGTAGAAGTTATATCCCCTAGATTCTTTGGTTACCCTACAAAATAATATATATATGACCATGATCTAAGCTAATCAATTTACAAATGCTTGACATAAAATAAACACTCCCAAATCTCAAGGTAAGAAAGTATTGACTTATGCCTAGTCCATATCTCATATGGAGTCTTTACAACTGATTAATTTGAAATCTAGTTCAGAACATAACAAACAGTCTTAAGAGCATAACCCTAAATGAAGACTGACAGACTTGTAAACTCCATGGATTAAACTATGTCTAACAAAATCGATTCCAATAAGAGAGAATCCTTATTCTCTTCGAGATATGTCAAAAATTCATCGAAAGGGCATTCTCCTCTTTGGTCCGATCGAAGAATTTTAATACTCTTCCTAGTTCATTTCTCTATCTTATTATGAAATTATTTAAATATTTTAAATAATCTAAATTTATGGCAAACATGTTCGTAGATTCAATACATCAGTATATATCAGATTCAGAACATCATTGGCTCGTTCACTTTTTTCAGCAAAAGATGACTTGGTCATCTTACTAAAGAGATAGGATTAATAGGTTGATAATGATTCACAATCATTGACTTCAAAAATTATCTCTTGTTGATCTTATTCTTGTTTAATGATCGAGCCTAAATTATCAAAGATAGGCTTTCATGATATTATCTACTTTAGAGAGTTTGTTTGATTGTGTACAATACACTAACAGGCTGTGACTATTCATAAATGTCATTTCTCAGTTATCCATGTGATTTTGAAATCATTCATAATGATATCGTAAAATCATTAGACAATAGTGATAATCACTAAAATAACATTGTTGAAATTGAAAATAAGCTTGACGATTCTTAAAATCAGAATTGGAATATAACTTCCATCTCCAACGTTCAGAAATATCTTGCTGTTTCCAATCTTTCTACTAATATGAAGTCATTGCAACAATTTGCATAGACTTCTAATATCCAATACTCAGGTAGTAGTATCACAGATAGAGAAATCACAAGGTGTTATCATATAAATACCTTATCCAGCAATTCTTTACTGATTTCTCTTCCTTTGCTTGTTCAGATCAAGGGACTCTACCAGACTAGATTAATCTTAGACTCTTTTATCAGTTTGGCATGACTCTTTTGCACCTTTTTTTTAAAAAAAAAAAAATATTGCCAACTGAAGACACATCTTCAGAGGTGTGAAAGAACTCCTTTAACATTTAAAAAATTTTCTCTCACTGAGCATTATCAAATTTACAACTAAATTTGTGTTCTTTGCTACTCTCAATAATACCACATGATGATATAATCATTTGGCCACTACTAATAATTATCTTTGATCGTATCATATGTGTTGAACATGAAAACATCAGGTGCTAGATCTATAATTATATTTAGGATCCATTCGTGCTCTAGAACTATTTACAACTTTTGATACCAATTATCAAAGTTGAGTCCTATAAGTCACTATCAAACAGTGAATGGAGCAACGGACATCTAGCCATAACTGAAAGAAAAATACAAGACCTCTATATTTATGAATTGATTAAGCTTAAAGACTTGGACTTTAGTCTAAAGGTTCTCCCACTATTTTATACAAATTGGTAACCTCTACCTCCAATTCGAAGAATTACCTTAATTCCTTAGTGGGTACTAGAATCCACATAGACTGCACACAGATCCGAGGATGGCTCGATCAACCCATATGCATCTATGAATAGATTCTTAACCAATTATTTCTCTAAATAATTTTTAGTAATTAATTTTATCCTAGATTTTATTTCAGTAGACGATGGGCCTCCACTAAAAGTTCTGGTTAGGTCAAACCATTAACATGAACCTACTCAGTATTTCTAACTAATGAATGATCAGGTCCGAAGATAGCTCGATCAATCCAACCATCATCATATAGTACAATAGAGTCATCATATGATGAATGATAATTCTATCATTCAAAGAGAACATCAAACGGATGGCACCTGCAATGTCAAACAGAAATAATAGACCCATTATCATTCACCTTAATGGGAGGTTATGATCTAGTTATCCCCATAACTAGCTCATTTTATGGATTTGATAATTTAGAAAATTTAATAATTAATTTCAAAAAGAATGAGAAGAGATCAACCAGTAAACCATAATTCTTCCACTGACTTCACTAAGTCATTGAATTGGATCAGGGTCATACTAGTTAAAATGGCACCTAGATCAGTCACACTGATCAACCTTAATGACATGGGTCAACTCGAATCACTTAGCGATCTAATCAAGATATAATTCATCAAATTAGCCAAGTCAGTGAGATTGATGGAAGGGTCTGCTAAGCTTGCCTTAGATACTATCAAAATAATTAGGTAAGTCGCTTCCAATTAAAAACCATTGGTCGAAATGCTAAACTTATCTTAGACACCAATTGATTAATTAGTTTCGATTTGATCAACCTAATGATTTGGGTTCCACCATTGAGCCACAATCAAAGTCTATTTGGTCTAATCAAAGATATGGACTTGACCATCTACAACTATTGTATTGGTTCTAGAGAAACTCTAATTTAATCTAATTCAATATTTAGTTAGATTTAATCAATTTTTCTAGTTAGTCCATTGATTCTTTGATTCTAACCTTAGGTCTAACATAATTAAAAGAACCTGATTTGAGCTAACCCATGCCCTCATATTTTATGTGAATGACATTAGATCTTTAATTCATAATTTTAGATCTAATCGATTTTACACTTAATTCTCAATTAAGTTCAACATCAACATGAGTTTAGGTTATGGTTTCAAATAATTTCAATATTTTCTTTTGTAAATAATTTATAATAAATATTATATAAAAAATTTTTATTCTGAAATTGGGCTGACTCAATCAACATTGAGCCAGCTACACATAGAAACTGGGTCGACTCAGTTCAAAATAGGGTTAGCTCAGTAATTATGCGAGCATGATTCAAGAAGTTTCAGATCTGAAAATTTTTGAATAACACTAAAATAAAATCAATCATAATATTTTTAGATTATATCTAAAACTTTTATGATTCAAAATTTTATTTTGTCATGATTAAAATAGTTTTAATCATATAGATTAGATGTTTTATTTTTTATACAACTTTGTATCACATACAACAAACCTAGAATTTTAAGATCTAGAGTTTTACAAAAAAATAAGTTCTTCCTTTCACATTCTTCTTCATGGGATCTAATCTTATAGCACCCCTACATGCCATAAGAGCACTCCATCGAATGAAAAGAGAGGGCTTTTAAACCCTTCTTACTTCTATGATCGGACGGCTTGGTGATCAACCCAAGCCAAGTACTTGCTAATCGGATTATCTAATCTAATCACATATCAGATATGCATGAATTTAGATCTAATCTAAATTACATCAGATCTGATTATAATTTTAGATCATATCTAAATCAGATCATAAACATCATATGCATGATATAAAATCAGATTTTATCAAGGATTAGCACAAACTAGGATGACCTTTTCACTGCAAGAGATAAATCTTACAACAGGACAACCTTATATCAGTTTGTGTGGTCTATCATTAATTAAATTTAGATCAAAATATCATATATCAAATTTAAATAAAATTAAAATTTAGATTTAATATGCACATATATCATGTCATAACGAACCTAGGCTCTGGTACTACTGTTGGTGTGCGTAGGTGATTTCATGCATGTATTTCAAATTTTTTTTGAAAAAATTATAATGAAAGATAACTAGATTAATCAAATTAATCTAATATATATATGATCTAATCATTAAATTAATCTACTTTAGGATCTATGATATGATATGTTGCATATAAAATCTAAAAAATACTAAAGATAAAATCAGCATGCATGCATGTGAGCAGTAGATTATATCTACTTTTAATCTGAGTTCAGAACTCGATACCTGAGTATGGATTGATGATCTTCACTATTGAAAGATATGATGGAGAAGATCTTTGCTAGTTGCTCGCAGCCACACATGCGTCCGACCTCTATAGAAAATCCACTTGAAGCCCCGATCTAATCGATCTTTTCGAGAGTACTAGCTCGCATGAAGACCTTCTTCTTGACTAATCTGAATTTTTTTTTTAAATCTTTAAATTTTTTTTAATATTTTAAAATAGACTTCTAAAAGAGATGAAGAGGTAAAAAAAATAGAAAAAAAAATAATTTTTTTCTAATTTTTTCTCTCTTCTCAAACCCTTAGAACCAAAAATTTGAAATTCAGATTTTTGCGCACACCCCAAGAGAGAAGACCCTCTTCTTTATTTTTCATATCATAAACCATGCCCAAACTTCCCTCACATGAAGACCTCTCTTTTGGTATCTTACACATATAAAAGAAACCATAAAAACCCCTTTTATAGGCATGTAAGGAGGTGGGGTGAAGAGTCCTAGTGATCTTGGACTCTTACAGGATTCTATCTCCTTTCATAATTTTATATCTCAAAATATATCAAAAAAAATATAGGATGCCTCTTTCCATATTTTTATATGATAAATATATTCTCCATCTGATCTCCCACAAAAAATCTCCTCAAAAGGTGGCACATATAAGGAGAAATAATTTTATTGGTGTGGAGAGGTTGATTGGATGAGAACAGATTCTCCTGATAAGGAATATTTTAAAATCTAATTTTAGAATCTTTATTTTATCAAAACTAAATTATATTTTGACATAAGATAGAGAAGGGAAAGGATTCCTTGGTGTAAAAAAATCTCACACAAAATAATTTTTTGTATGGAGATATATGGTGTGCAAACTAGGTTGGTGCAGGGAGAAGAGTTCTATTCCAATAAGGATTCTAAGTTTCCTTATTTGAATCCAAACCAAATCACACCTGGTTTAGACCAAATAAAATATATAAAATTTAATCTAATTAGATTTATAAATTTTTAATCAAATTTTAATCAAATTATAAACTGATTGAACCAAATTCTAATCAAATTAGGGATAATTCTCCCTTAGCGATTAGATCATCTTATAACCTAATCAGATCAAACCTAATTGAATCTAATTCAATTAGATTTTATTTAATCTTTTTTACTTAATTAAATTGAGCTAATCAGTAATCTAATTACTACTTAATCTTTCATTAATTTACTAACACTTAGTGAATTAATTTATTATAACTTTTGTATACGGTTAACCATCAATTGAATTGATGATTAAACCCTTAATGATTCTCAATCGTTGATCAGCCACATGATCAGTTAGAAATTTTTTTTAAGTGTGACCCCATAGGTTCAAACTTAAGTCGATAGCATAGAAATATCTTTCTGAACCAATCGATGTAACCATCTAGCAATGATGATCCGACGTCCGAATAGGTCGAATTGGTGTATGGTTACTGTACCGATTGGCTTTAGTACAAGTGAGAGTTATTGAAAAATATATCTCAAAGTTAATCATCAGCCTGTTGATGGTTGTGCTATTTGATGTAATTGTATATGATTAATTAAAAAAATATTTATTTGATAATTTTCATCATAAGCTTGTACATCTTCTATATCGAACTTCTGTGTTATGATGAAAAGATTATTTTAAATCGATAAAAGAAGATTTATCATTTAGTCCTTAAATGAGTTCGCAATCAAATAATATACTATTACTAGGATGATAGACATATCAAGTGTAGGTCATGGAGTGCCATATAGGTTGGTTGTCCTCTTAACTAAGGAGTGTAGAGATGCTGGTATGACATGCAGGTGAAATGTAGGAGTATATTTTATTGAACATGACTAACTTTCGAGCACTCTACTATCAAGAGTTACTCCAAAGGAATATGTGTATAAGTGTCTCTCTGATCTGAGATCACCACGGTGACTTGCAAGCAACTCACTGTGCTTTAGTGCCAAACTATTTGAATTTTTAATTTAGGATCGGAAGATTTTTAGGCACAGTCAAGTACTTGTGAAGTCGGTGCATGAGTCAAGATGGAATTGACTACTCTAAGAGATTAGAGAGAATATTTTGTATTTCAATTTAGTAAGACCTTGACTAGGGCAATTCTTGTGAGGAGTCATAAGATTTATCAGGTTGAGACACATAATAGATGTACTGTTAAGAGTTGACAGTTTAAACTCTAAGTTATCCTAACATCAAGGGTCAAAGAGATGAATTATATGGTAACTATATTCAAATAGGTTCTTGAGTATTACTTTGCATACCTTCGGCCTATCCGAACGTCGGGTACCATTGCTAGATGGTTACTTCGATTGGTACAAAAATCAATTTTTATGCTATCGACTTAGGTTCGAACCTATGGGGTCATATACATTAGAAGTTTTTCTCCAATCATATGGCTAATCTGAAGAGTCATAGTGAACGAGAACTCTGGTGAAGAGCCATTGGACTGAGACTCTGCTGGAGAGTCCCACTAGACGGAGACTCTAAAGAAGAGTCTCACTAGACTTAGACTCTATCATTAATGAAGGATTAATTAGTGATTAGATTATTAATTAGCTTAATTTGATTGAGTATTAAAGTCTGGATCAAGTTTGATTGAATTGGATTCAATCAGGTCAAGTCTGATTAGGTTATGCGATGACCTAATCGGTAAGGGAGAAATGATCCTGATTTGATTATATCTATGACTCAATTAATTTATTGATTTGATTAGATTTAATTAAAGTTATAAGAGCCTAATTAGATTAGGTTCATCATATTTTATTTGGATCTAATTGGATTGGGTTTGAAAGAAATCCAATAGGTTAAACCTTAGAGTCCGAAATGAATGGGGCTCTCTCCCTTGCGACATCCAAATTGTCTCACACCTTTTCTTATTGCACAAAATCAATTTATGTATGAGAAAACTAGAAGATAACCCTTCTTTTGTCACCCATTAAGGATAGAAATTGATTGATTTTAATTTAAGTTCAAAATGATTTGAATTTCAACCTAAAATCTTATCAATATCTTTCCACACATTGGCTATTTTTGAAGGTACCTATTGTGTGCAAGAAAAAAAAATCTTTCTAATAGTTTTTTATGTCCAATTTTCTCTGGTAAGTCCCTCTTTAAGCCATATAAGAGTGAAAAAAAGTTGGAGTCAAATTAAAATTTAAAATGGTTTGAATTACAATAAACTCCGGCTTTTATCCTATCTTACTTGATTTGTTCGACAATCATAAAAAGGCCATAATTTTATGTGCGAACAAGAGAGAGCTTTTCACCATGAGATATCAGAGAGAAAAAGGGGCCAAAATCCTTCTTTGGGGTGTGAGGTTTGGGTGATTTTCTTTTTTCCTTAGCGTGAACAAAAGAGGAGACCATTCTTCTTTTGAGTGAGAGACCTAGAACTGTTCTAGATTTTTGAGCGTTGGTTGGTTTTAATTTATATTCAAAATGGTTTGAATTTCAATCTAAAACCTTATCCATATCTTTTCACACATTGGCTATTTTTGAAGGTGCCTATTGTGTACGAGAAAAGAAAGTCTTTTCGATGGTTTTTCATGTCCAATTTGTTGTGATCCAGGTGGTGTGTCCAAGGCCCAGGGGACCAAGGCTAAGGTCAAGGTCCATCATTCATAAGGGCTTCATGGAGGCTCTAGGGCTAGTTGGGCCCTAGGTTGAAAGGCTGTGGGCCTTTCGGGTTCTTGAGGTCTAGGTTATGTGGGCCTCAAGGGACCAACTCTTTATGGGCCAGATCTGGGCCCAGGATAGGTGAGATTAGGTCAAGTCATGGGTGTATATGGGCTTGTATTAACCTAATCTCCCATAGAGTTGGTCAAGGGAGTTTTGGGTTTGGGTCACTTGACCTTGTGTTTATATATACATGCACTGTATAGGTTTGATTAAGCCAAGGAATACGAAAACCCTTTCTCCCAAGTCTCACTCTCTCTTCTCCCTCTCTCTTCAGCTATTCTCCATGCCCCAAGAGCAAGAAACCCTAGGGTTTCTTGCCGCTAGGTCCATAGAAGGCAGAAAAAGCAGGGGAGGCGCTAGGGTTTTGAGCCCCTCCCCCTTTGTGCCGCCAACCATATTGCCTCTCCCTCTCTTGCAGCCATCCAATCATCAGGTCCAGGACTTGAAATCTCTTGCTATGAGATTGGTACAAGTTTCTCTCAGATCTGGAGTTGATCTGAGGTCGTTTGAGGTACGGGTGAGATCTCCATCAACAGATCTACGGGAAAGGCTACAGTAGGACATATCTGCAAGGTCTGGTTCTATCTACCTTCTTTCCTATCTAGAATACCCCAATTTGAGATCTATGAATTAGAAGACCTCAGTCTAGGCCTGATCTGGTTGGGTACCAGATCTTGAATTTTTTAGAGTGATCTTAGAGGCATTCTTCATCTGGAATGAAAGGCTGACGAAGAAGACAGCAACCAGGCTGATTTCGTCAAGGGCCTTCGATCGAGTTCAGAAGTCTCCAGATTTATTCGTTGCTGGTTTTGCTGCACCCAAGATCCGTGGGAGGAGCCAGGATCATGCTCCAATAGTTGGTATCAGAGCCACGTTGGTGAGGAAGCGGTTCCAAGCACGAGAAGTTGAAGATCCCAAGTGCTGAAAATTTTCAGCAAGGTACCATCAAGGTATATTCTACACTTCTTGATTTTATATTGCTTGTTTGGCTTGGATCCAGTCATGGGCAGCAATATGAAGGTCGATTTTGAGAAGTTTGATGGCAAGAGAAATTTTTTCATGTGGAAAATCTGGGTGGAGGATCTTCTGGTGCAAGCAGATCTGGATCAGGCTTTGGATGAGAAGCCTGAGGAAATGACAGATAGACAGTGGGCATCATTGGAGAAGAAAGCATGCTCGGTGATCAAAGGATGTTTGGTGGATGTGGTGTTGTATTCGGTGCTGGAAGAAAAGACCCCAAAGGGCCTTTGGTCGAAGTTGCACACCATGTATATGGAGAAGAATATGTGCAACAAGCTAATGCTGAAGAAGAGGTTGTACAGTCTTCAGATGCAGGAGGGATCTGATGTGATTGGCCACATTCAGAGGTTCGATCAGTTGTGCACAGAGTTGATGAATATCGGGGTGAAGCTGGATGAGGAGGACAAGTCCCTGTTGCTTTTGTGTTCGCTGCCAGGATCATATGACTCTTTGGTGACTACACTGCTCTACGGCAAGGAGACTCTGGAATATGAGGATATGGTCTCGGTGCTGAGGTCTAATGAGCAAAGAGAAAAGTTGACCAGAGATCGGGCTCCCTAGGAGGGTTTGGCAGTAGGGGAGAGGACAGGTAGAGGCAGAGGCAGAAGCAAGTCCAGGGGGCGGTCCAAGTCCAGGAAGGGAAAGAAAGAGATGAAATGCTTCAAGTGCAATGAGTTCGGGCACTTCAAGCGAGAATGTCCACTATGGAAGAGCAAGAAGGGAGAAAGAAGTGGCTCAGAATCAGTGAGTGTAGTTGCTAGGCAGCAGGTGGAGGATGATCTACTTATGGTATCAGATGGTCACAGGCATTACACAGAGGAGTGGACACTAGACTTTGCATGCTCACATCACTACACACCACGCAGGTCTTGGTTTGCGACATACACCAAGACAGATGAGGGATCAGTGACTCTAAGCGACAATCATCCTTCCAAGGTGGCTGGGATAGGGACAGTCAGGGTGAGGATGTTTGATGGGATTGTGAGGACATTGACAAATGTTAAGGATGTCCCGGAGCTGGAAAAGAATCTGGTGTCACTAGGCTACTTGGAGCGCAGTGGATACAGCTTCAGCAGTAAGGCTAGAAGTGGAGTATTAAACATCTCCAATGGAGCTATGGTGGTGATGAGAGGCAAGAGGTTGGACAATAATCTCTATCACATGGAGGGATCTGTGGTGACCGGAGAGTCTGATGCAGCAGCTGCAGCACAGGACCAGCAGGGGGCTTACAGGATGTGGCACTACCCCTAGGCCACATGGGTGACTAGGGGCTGAGGGAGTTGAGCAGGAGAAGACTCATCTCTGATCTGAAGGATGGTGCTACAGGGGAGATCTGTGAGCCTTGCCAGATGGAAAAGCAGAGGAGAGTTCGGTTCAATATCAGTACAACCTGCAGTGCAGCCCCTCTGGAGTTAGTACACACGGATGTGTGGGGACCAGCCCCAGTTTCAGCTAGGAATGGGGTCAGATACTTCATGACCCTGATTGATGATTTTTCAAGAAAACTCTGGATTTACTTCATGAGAGAGAAGTCAGAGGTCTTCACCAAGTTCAAGATCTGGAGAGCTGAGGTGGAGAAGGAGCAGGGGAGGAGCGTGAAGTGTCTGAGGTCAGACAATGGTGGGGAGTACACCAGCAGAGAGTTTCAGGATTACTGTGAGGAGTGTGGGATCAGGAGATACTTCTCAGTTAAGGGGACTCCACAGCAGAATGGGGTGGCCGAGAGGATGAACAAAACACTTCTGGAAAAGGCACGATGCATGAGGCTGCAGGCAGGGCTTCCAAAGACGTTCTGGGTTGACACAGTTGATGAAGCCGGTTACTTGGTCAATCGGTCACCTCACACCAGGTTGGATGGCAGGCTTCCAGAGGAGGTGTGGTCTGGGAGGATAGTTGGGCTGGGCCATCTATGGATATTTGGGTGCACGGTCTATGTGCACATTGGACCTGGTGAGCGGAGCAAGCTAGACGCCAGATCACGCAAGACGGTGTTTCTAGGCTATCCATGAGGAGTTAAGGAATACAGGCTGTGGGATCCCTTGGAAAAGAAGGTCATCATTAGTCGGGATGTGACTTTTGATGAGGAGTCAGTCCTACAGAGGCGAGCAGGCATGGAGGAGCAGCAGGAGCAGGAGGAGGTCCAGCAGGGCACTGTTGGACAGCTTACCTCTTTGATTTTGCCTCTTGCAGGTACTATGGGAGGACATGACATTCAGATGAAGAACCTACCTAAGGTGTCTCCATAGGTGGAGAGGACTCGGATGAATGATCGAGGCGGAGAGGTCCAGCAGGAGCGAGCTGGATCGAGGACTGATATCGGTGTTGCCCTACACAAGCCCAAGAGGACCATCAGGCAACCGGATCGATATGGCTTCGAGGAGATACTGTCATATGCACTGGTGACAGTGAATGGAGACTCATATACGTATCAGGAGGCTATTGAGAGCCAGGACAGAGAGCAGTGGATCCAGACGATGTCCGAGGAGATGCAGTCTCTCCACCAGAACCAGACGTGGCGATTGGTGCAGTTGCCATAGGGGAAGAGGCCCATTGGCTGCAAATGGGTCTACAGTCGCAAGGAAGGGCCTTCAGAGCAGGGAGGTATCAGATTCAAGGTGAGGTTAGTGGCCAAGGGATACTCCCAGAAGGAAGGCATCGACTTCAGCGAGGTCTTCTCTCCCGTCGTCAGACATACTTCCATCAGAGTGTTGCTGAGCATTGTAGCAGCTCAGGATTTAGAGCTGGAATAGATGGATATCAAGACGACGTTCCTCCATGGGCATTTGGAGGAGAGGATTTACATAGAGCAGCCACCTGATTTCAGGGATCCAGGATCAGAGGGCAAAGTTTGTTTGTTGCAGAAGTCACTGTACGGACTGAAGCAGTCACCGAGATAATGGTACAAGCGATTCGACTCCTATGTGCGCAGCATTGGACTTTTTAGGTGCGAGTTTGATCCCTGTGTTTATGTTCAATCTCTTAAGGATGGTTCTAGGGTGTTCCTACTCTTGTATGTGGATGACATGCTTATAGCATGCAAGAGTAGGAAGGTTGTGCAGGATCTGAAGGCATCCTTATCTCGGGAGTTTGAGATGAAGGATTTGGGCCCCGCAAGGAAGATCTTAGGCATAGATATTTTCAGAGACCGAGCCTGGAGGGTGCTGCATATATCTCAGGAGGGCTACATACAGAAGGTCTTAGAGAGGTTTGGGATGAAGGGAGAAAAGCTGGCGGAGCTGTCACTTGCCGGTCACTTCAGACTCTCGAAGACCATGGTGCCACAGACTGAGGTGGAGGCTGAGGAGATGGAGACGGTTCCTTATGCTTCAGGAGTTGGGAGCTTGATGTATGCGATGGTCTGTTGTAGGCCAGACATCGCTTATGCAGTGAGTCAGGTTAGCAGGTTCATGGCGCAGCCTGGCAGGAAGCATTAGAGAGCTCTGAAGTGGATATTCAGATACCTGGCGGGTGCAGTTGGAGTTGGCATCTGCTACGAACAGCGAGGAGGTGCAGTGGGATACTCTGACATGTCCAGGGAGGCTCAGGGGCTGATTGGTGGTTATATAGATGCAGACTTCGGTGGAGATGTGGATATCCGAAGGTCTACGACAGGCTTCATCTTTAACCTGTATGGAGGTCCTATTTCTTGGAGATCGAGTCTGCAGCCTATCACGACCCTATCCACTACAGAGGTAGAATACATTGGGCTGACAGAAGCAGCTAAGGAGGTAATTTGGCTAAAGGATTTGTTGATGGAGATGGGCTTTACTCAGGAGGCCATTAGAGTGCACTGTGACAGCCAGAGTGCACTTCTATTAGCACAAAACTCAGTCTATCATGCAAGGACAAAGCACATCGACATTTGGTATCATCAAATTAGGGAGCTTGTGGAGGATGGCAAGGTGGAGCTGATAAAGGTACACACCAAGAAGAACCCAGCTGATGCACTTACGAAGGTACTTCCATGGGATAGCTTTTAGAGATGTGTTGAGTTGATTCGGCTTATGGACAGAGTGGAGCTGGTTGAGGCCTTGGGACACCAAGGTGGAGATTATTGTGATCCAGGTGGTGTGCCCAAGGCCCAGGGGACTAAGGCTAAGGCCAAGGTCCATCATTCATGAGGGCTTCATGGAGGCTCTAGGGCTAGTTGGGCCCTAGGTTGAAAGGCTGTGGGCCTTTCAGGTTCTTGAGGTCTAGGTTATGTGGGCCTCAAGGGACCAACTCTTTATGGGCCAGGTCTGGGCCCAGGATAGGTGAGATTAGGTTGAGTCATAGGTGTATATGGGTTTGTGTTAACCTAATCCCCCATAGAGTTGGTCAAGGGAGTTTTGGATTTGGGTCACTTGACCCTGTGTTTATATATACATGCACTGTATAGGTTTGATTAAGCCAAGAAATAGGAAAACCCTTTCTCCCAAGTCTCTCTCTCTCTTCTCCCTCTCTCTTCAGCTATTCTCCATGCCCCAGGAGCAAGAAACCCTAGGGTTTCTTGCCGCCAGATCCATAGAAGGCAGGAAAAGCATGCGAGGCGCTAGGGTTTTGAGCCCCTCCCCCTTTGTGCCGCCAACCATATTGCCTCTCCCTCTCTTGCAGCCACCCAAACATCAGGTTCAGAACTTGAAATCTCTTGCTATGAGGTTGGTACAAGTTTTTCTCAGATCTGGAGTTGATCTGAGGTCGTTTGAGGTGCGGGTGAGATCTCCATCAATAGATCTACAGGAAAGGCTACAGCAGGATAGATCTGTAATGTCTGGTTCTATCTACCTTCTTTCCTATCTAGAATATCCCGATTCAAGATCTATGAATTGAAAGACCTTGGTCCAGGCCTGATCTAGTTGGGTACTAGATCTTGAATTTTTTAGAGGTGATCTTAGAGGCGTTCTTCATCTGGAACGAAAGGCTGACGAAGAAGACAGCAACTAGGTTGATTTCGTCAAGGGCCTTCGATCGAGTCCAGAAGTCTTCAGATTTATTCGTTGCTGGTTCTGCTGCACCCAAGGTCCGTGGGAGGAGTCGGGATCATGCTCCAACATAATTTTCTCTGGTAAGTCCCTCTTTAAGTCAGATAAGGGTGAGAAAAATTTAGAGTCAAATTAAAATTTAAAATAATTTAAATTACAACAAACTCCAGCTCTTATCCTATCTTACTTGGTTTGTGTGACAACCATAAAAAGGTTATAATTTTGTGTGCCAATAAGAGAGAGCTTTTCACCATGAGATACCAGAGAGAAAGAGGGGCCAAAATTTTTCTTTGGGGTGTGAGGTTTGGGTGGTATTCTTTCTTCCTTGGCATGAAAAAAAGAGGAGACCATTCTCTTCTTGGTTGGGAGACCTAGAACTGTTCTAAATTTTTAGGTGAGAAAAAAACTAAAGAGAAGAGAATCTTTATCTGATTTTTCTTCATTATCCAGCATTCTTCTCTGATTCATCTTCAATATCGAAAAGATTTGAGGTAATCGAAGAAAGAGATCAAGTCAGATCTACCATCAGAAGCTGACTGTGCGAGCTAGCATTCTCATGGAGGGTTGATCGGTCCAAGGGCTTCTTGTGGACCATCCGTAGAGGTCAGATGCTTGTGCGGCTATGAGCAACTAAAGAAAAATTTTAGATCTATCTTCTCAATTGTAGACTTCGACTACCCACACTTAGGTATTGGGTTTGGAACCCTAGAAGTGGCAGATTAGATCTATTACTAAATGCCGTCTTTTGGTTCATATGCTTGTCATTTTATTTTTAAATTTTTATGCATATAAATTTATGTCATTGATCTATTTGTAGAAGTTTTAAGATCAAATCTTATATATATATTTATAGATTAAATAGTTTAATCTAATATTCTTTCATTAAAAATTTTTTGAAATGCATGCATGAAATCCCTGCACATCCCAACAGTGGTATCAGAGTCATGGTTCGATATGACAAGATATTATATGCACATAGATCTATAATTTAATTTAGATTAGATCTGATATGTGATATTTAGATCTAAAATTAGTTATAAATCTAATCACACAAACTGATATAAGGTTGTCCTGCTGTAAGGTTTACCCCTTACAGTGCAAAGGTTGTCCTAGTTTGTGCTGATCTTTATAAAGTTTGATTTTAATTTGAAGCATATAAAATTTATTTATGATAATTATTATCTAATTTTGATATGATCAAAATATAGTAATAAGATCTGAAATAATTTAGATTAGATCTAAACTATTTAGATTAGATGATCTGAGTAGCGAAGTAATCGGATAGGGTTTGTCACCAGGCCGTCGGGTCATAGGAGGTAATAGAGATTAGATCTCTCTTTTTCTCATTCAATTGAATCTTCTTATAATGTGTAGGGGTGCCATTGTAACTATATCCTATGAAAATGAATGCGAAAAGAAAATTTTACTTTTCTCAAAATCCTAAGATTGTGTATATGATACATTGTATGAAAAGTAGTTGCATCTAATCTTTACAAATAAAATTTAGAATCATGAATATATTTAAAATAATTTTAAAATAATTTATGATTGATTTTATTTCTATTTATATAACATTATTTTGATCTAAAATTAATGTAATTATTGTAGTTCGTCTGTTGAGTCGACTCAGTATTATTTGGGTCGACTTAGGACTCTGGTTCCTCAGTTTAATTTTTATTGAGCTGACTCATTGTCACCGGCTAAAAATTATTATTAATAGTTCATCATCAATGAGTCAACTAAGTCTCAAAATTTACTCGACCCATTGTGATGAGTCGGCTCAATCCAGGGGTGAGTTGATTCAAGTTTTAGATCTAAATGATTGTGCATAAAATTAATTATAAAAATATTTTATAAAATTTAAAATTATTTTTAAATATCGAACCCCTACCTACAATCTCAAGCTTAATTAAAAATTAAGTTGAACCTATTAAATCTAGAATTATGAATTAAAGATCTAATATCATTCACATAAAACATGGATGATGGATTTATGGGTTAGCTTGATCAGGTCCTCCTAATTGGGTTAGACCTAGGGTTAGAATCAAAGATCAAATGGAATAAGAAGAGAAATTAGATTAAATCAAGATTTTTTTAGAGCCAATACAATAGTTGTAGTTGGTCGAGTCCATATCTTTGATTAGACCCAAATGGACTTTGATCTTGAGCTCAGCGGTTGAACCCAAATCCATAAATAAATCTAATTGAAATTGATTAACCAGTTGGTATCTAAGGTAAGTTTGGCAGTCTTGATCGATGGCTATTAATTAAAAGCTACTCGCATAGATTGAGTCTATGATGAGTTAATGGCATATCTCTCCCATCGATCTCACTTACCTGACCAACATGGTGAATCAAATTTTGATCAGATCACTTAATGATTAGGGTTGACCCATACTTACTAGAAAATTAGTTTGACTGATTTAGGTGCCCCTAGTTTGACTTGCCTTTATCCTCGATATGACTTGATGAAGTCAGTGGGAGGATTGATGACTTGTCAGTAGGACCGACTTATTTTTAGTCCACCCTAATTTGACTTAGTAAAGTCAGTGGGAGGATTAAAATTAGCTGGTCTGTGCATTTAATTCTATTAAATTATGTTAACCAAATTTTCTAAATTATTAGGTACATAAAATGAGCTAGTTATGGTGATAACTAGATCATAGCCTCCCACTAAGGTGAATGATAATGGGTCCAGTATTTTTGATTGACATTGCAGGCACCATTCATCTGGTATTTCTCTGAATGATGGATTATTATTCATCATATGATGACTCTATTGTACTATCTGATGAATGATTGGGTTGGTCGAGCCATATTCGGGCCGATTATTCATTAGTTAGAATCACTTAGTAGGTTCATGTTAATGTTGGACCTAACCAGGACTTTCAGTGGAGGCCCATCGCCTACTAAAATAAAATCTGGGATAAAATTTATTACTAAAAATTATTTAAAAAAATAATTGATTGAGAACCTACCCATAGATGCATATGGATTGGCCGAGCCATACTTGGACCTGTATGCAGTCTGTGTGGATTCTAGTACTAACTAAGGAATTAAGATAATTTTTTGAATTGAAGATAGAGGCTATCAATTAGTATAAAATAATGAAAAAATCTTTAGACTAAAGTCCATATCTTTAGGCTTGATTAATTCATATACTAATTAGATATGTATTTTTTTTTTTCAGAAATGGCTAGCAATTTGTCACTCCACTCACTGTTTGACAGTGATGAACTTATTGAATCCAACTTCGATAGCCAGTATCAGAAGTTAAATATTGGTCTTGAGCCCAATCTAGCTAAAACGTTTAGGACTGAATTGAGTCAAGCAGACTATGACCCAAATAGACTAAAGAGAAATGAGCAATTAGTTGCTGATCAAGATGCTTATATGATAACACCTTGTAATTTTTCTATATGTGATAATATTATCTGGGTATTGGATATCGAAAGTCCAGTTCACATATGCAATTCATTGCAAGGACTTCAAGTTAGTAGAAAATTTGAGAACGATGAGAGATTCCTAAATATGGGAGATGGAAGTCAAGTTTCAGTCTGGGCTTTAGGAGTCGTCGAATTTGTTTTCAAGCCTAATAGTGTCATTTTAAGTGATTGTGACTATTGTCTATCTTTCTTGATGAATATAATCTCTATTGATCTTTTGATCAAAGATGGTTATAGTTTATTAATAAAAAATAATTATTGTGATATCATTATGAATGATGTTACAATAATGCGAGGATAATTAAAAAATGGCATCTATGTATTGTCACAGCCTATGAGTGTAATGTACACTCCAAATAAACATCCAAAGTTAGATAATATCATAGATGCCTATCTTTGGCATTGCAGGTTCGATCATATTAACAAGATCAGGATAAACAGGTTAGCATAAGAGGGTATCCTCAATATCAATGACCATGAATCATTGTCGACCTATGAGTTTTATCTTCTTGGAAAGATGACTAAGTCACCTTTTACTGAAAAAGGTGAACGAGCTAGTGAAGTTCTAGGTTTAATACATAGTGATGTTTGTGGACCTATGAACATTAGTGCCAGAGGAGGGTATAACTATTTCATTACATTCACAGATGACCTATCTAGATATGGATATGTCTACTTGATGAAACATAAGTCTGAATCATTTAAAATGTTCAAACGATTTTGTAATGAAGTAGAGAAACAAACTGAAAAAAGTATTAAGACTCTTCGGTCTGACCGAGGGGGTGAATATCTTGTCAGTGAATTTCTGATATATCTTAGAGAGAATGAGATTCTCTTACAATAGACTCCTCCAGGGACACCACAGCATAATGGTGTCTCAGAAAGAAGGAATCGAATCCTGTTGAATATGGTTCAGTCCATGATGGAGTTTGCAAGTCTACCGATCTCTTTTTGGGGATATACACTTGAGACAGCCTGTTTTGTGCTCAATAATATACTGAGCAAGTTAGTTAATAAAATACCATATAAGATATGGTCAGGATGTTGGCCGAACCTCACTTACCTTAAAGTCTGGGGGTGTCCAACTTGTGTCAAACAATTACAAACTGACAAACTCGGACCTAGGTCTGATAAGTGTAATTTTGTAGGGTATCCCAAAGAAATAAAGGGATATTACTTTTATCTTCCTACTAAACAAAAGATATTTATCAGCAGTAAGGCACATTTTTAGAAAAGGAGTTTCTTAGTGAAGGAATAAGTGCCTCTAAAGTCAAGCTTGATGAAATTTGATAGGTAGAAGAACCGACACCAGTGATTGAATTTGAATCGAATTTGATAAGATCAAACTCGGAGCTCAATATACAAACATCTTTAAGATGATCTGGTAGAGTACCGCATCAGTCGGATAGATATCTAGATTTCTTGATCTGGAATGGAGACCTATTGAGCTCGATGAGAACAACGAGGATCCAATCACCTATATGGATGCAATGCAGAGGTTCGACTCTGAGAAATAGCTTGAAGCCATGAAGTCTGAAATGAAATCTATGAAGATCAATAATGTATAGAGATTAGTTGATCTACCTGAAGGGGTAAAACCCATAGGATGTAAATGGATCTTCAAAAGAAAAAGGGATACAGACAGAAAGGTTGAGACCTATAAAGCATGTCTGGTTGTCAAAAGATATTGTCAACATTATGATGTTGACTATGATGAGATGTTCTCTCCCATGGCAATACTTAAGTCCATTCAAATCATGCTTGCGATAGTGGCATATTTGGACTATGAAGTCTGGTAAATAGATGTGAAGATAGCTTTTCTAAATGGAGAGCTGAATGAAGAGGTATATATGATGCAACCTAAAGGGTTCACATCCACAGACGAGTCCAAGGTATGCAAGCTTTAAAGATCCATTTATGAATTGAAGCAAGCATCTCGGAGTTGGAACATACATTTTAATAAGGTGATCAGAACGTATGGCTTCATTAAGAATGGAGAAGAATCCTATATATAAAAGTGGGCTAATGGTTCAGTAATTATATTTCTTATTTTGTATGTGGATGATATTCTCTTAATCAAAAATGATATCCCTGCATTACAGAAAATAAAAGTGTGGCTGTCGTCACAATTCTCTATGAAGGATTTGGGAGAAGCAGCCTACGTCTTAGGGATAAAGATCTATAAAGATAGATCTAAGAGGCTGCTCGAATTTTTTCAATCAACATACATAGATACTATACTAAAATGGTTCAGCATGGAGAATTTCAAAAAAGACTATCTTCCGATAGGCCATAAAATTTTTCTCTCGAAGAATGATTGTCCAACAACCCCTCAAGAAGGAGAGCGTATGAGTAAAATTTTATATGCCTCGATAGTGGATTCTATAATGTACGCTATGACATGTACAAGATTGGATGTGACATATTCACTAGGAGTAGTGAGCAGATACCAATCAGATCTGGGTGAGAACCATTGAAAGGTTGCAACAACTATCCTTAAGTATTTGAGAAATACTAAGGATCAGTGGTTCGTTTATGGAGAATCTGACTTAAAACTCATGGGATACATTGATTTCAATTTTTAGTCAGATCATGACGATAGCAAAAGTGTATCAGGATACATCTTTATTCTAAATGGTGGAGCTGTCTGCTGGAAAAGTTTCAAGGAGCACACCGTAGCCGATTCAGTTTGCAAGGTGGAATACATCACGACATTCGATGCTGCAAAGGAAGCTATGTGGCTGAAAAAGTTCATCACCGAGCTTGGAGTGGCACCCTCCATCGATGGTACAGTTTTACTTTATTGTGATAGTACTGGAGCCATAGATCAGGTAAAAGAGCCGAAGGCACATCAGTGGACAAAGTATATTATGCATCGCTACCATCTTGTCTAAGAGATCGTAGATCAAGGTGACGTCGACCTTTAGAAGATCAATGGAAAGGAGAACCTGACTGACCCATTAACTAAAGCTTTTATGGTAAAGGAGTTCGAAGATCACAAAATAAAGATGGGTATACGATACTGTACCGATTGGCTTTAGTACAAGTGGGAGTTGTTGGAAAATGTGTTCCAAAATCAATCGTCAGCTTGTTGATGATTGTGCTATTTGATATAATTATATATAAATTAATTAATAAAATATTTATTTAATAATTTTTATTATAAGCTTGTACATCTTTTATATCAAACTTCTGTGTTATGATGAAAGTCCTTAGGACTATTTTAAATCAATAAAAGTGAATTTATCATTTAATCCTTAAATGAGTTACGATCAAATGATATGCTATTACTAGGACGATAGACATATCAATTGTAGATCGTTGTGTGTCATATAGATTGATTGTCCTCTTAACTAAAGAGCATAGAGATGCTGGTATGGCATACAGGTGAAATGTAAGAGTATATTTCATTGAACGTGACCATCTCCGGAGCACTGTGCTATCAAGAGTCACTCTGAAGGGATACGGATATAAGTATCCCTTCGACTTGAGATCACCATGGTGACTTGCAAGCAACTCACTATGCTTTGGTGTCAGACTACATAATTTTTATTCAGGATCGAAAGATTTTTGGGCACAGTCAAGTACTTGTGAAGTCGGTGCATGAGTCAAGATGGAATTGACCACTCCAAAAGATTGGAGAGAATACTTTGTGTTTCAATTTAGTAAGACCTTGGCCAGGGCAATCTTTGTGAGGAGTCACAGGAATTATTAGGTTGAGACACATAATGAATGTATTGTTAAGAGTTAGTTTAAACTCTAAGTCATCTTCGCATCAAGAGTCAAAGGGATGAATTATACGATAACTATATCCAAATAGGGTCTTAAGTGTTGCTTTGCATACATTCGATCTATCTAGACGTCGGATACCATTACTAGATGGTTACTTCGATTGGTACAGGAATCAGTTTTTGTGCTACTGGCTTAGGTTCGAACCTATGGGATCACATACATTAGAAGTTTCTCTCCGATCACATGGCTAATCTGAAGAGTCCCAGTGAATGGAGATTCTGGTGAAGAGTCCCAGTGGATGGAGACTCTAGAGAAAAGTCCCACTGGACTTGGACTCTATTATTAATGAAAGATTAATTAATGATTAGATCACTAATTAGCTTAATTTGATTGAGCATTAAAGTTTGGATCAAGTTTAATTGAATTGGATTCGATCAGGTCAAGTCTGATTAGGTTATAAGATAACTTAATCAATAAGGGAGAAATGATCCTGATTCGATCGGATCTATGGCTCAATTAATTTATTAATTTGATTAGATTTAATTAAAATTACAAGATCCTAATTAGATTAGATTCATCATATTTTATTTGGATCTAATTAGATTGGATTTGAAAGAAATCCAATTGGTTAAACCCTAGAGTCCCAAATGAATGGGACTCTCTCCCTTACGACACCCAAATTATCTCATGCCTTTTCTCATCGTATAAAATTAGTTTATATATAAAAAAACTAAAAGATAACCCTTCTTTTTTCATCCATTAAGAATAGAAATTGATTGATTTTAATTTGAATTCAAAATGATTTGAATTTCAACCTAAAATCTTATCCATATTCTTCCACACATTGGCTATTTTTGAAGGTGCCTGTTGTGTGCGAGAAAAGGAAGTCTTCTTGATGGTTTTTCATACCCATTTTTCTCTGATAAATCTCTCTTTAAGTTAGATAAGGGTGAGAAAATGTTGGAGTCAAATTGAAATTCAAAATGGTTTGAATTACAACAATCTCCAGCTCTTATCCTATCTTACTTAGTTTGTGCGACAATCATAAAAAGGCCACAATTTTGTGTTTGAACAAGAGAGACCTTTTCATCATGAGATATCAAAGAAGAAGAGGGGCCAAAATCCTTCTTTGGAGTGTGAGGTTTGGGTAGTTTTCTTTCTTCTTTGGCATGAACAAAAGAGGAGACCGTTCTCCTCTCGGGTGAGAGATCTAGAACTGTTCTAGATTTTTGGGTGAGGGAAAAATCAAAGAAAAAAGAGTCTTCATCTGATTTTTCTTCACCATTCACCATCCTTCTCTGATCCATCTTTGATATCAAAAAGGTTTGAGATAATTGAAGAAGGAGATCAAGTCAGATCTATCATCAGAAGCCGACTGCATGAGCTAGCACTCCCGCGGAGGGCTGATCGGTCCGAGGGCTTCATGTGGATCATCCGTAGAGGCCGGATGCTACGGCTATAAGAAACCAGAGAGAACTTCCAGATCTACATTCTCGATTATGGATTTTGACTATCCATGCTCAGGTATTGGGTTTGGAACCCTAGAAGTGATAGATTAAATCTATTACTAAGTGCTGTCCTTTGATTCACATGCTTGTCATTTTACTTTCAGATTTTTATGCATATAAATTTATGTCATCGATCTATTTATAAGAGTTTTAAGATCAGATCTTATGCATACATTTATAGATTAAATAGTTTAATCTAACATTCTTCCATTGAAATTTTTTTGAAATGCATGCATGAAACCCCTACGCATCCCAACAAATTCATCCCTTTGACTCCAATGCTCGAGGATGATCTAGGATTTAACTGTCAATTCTAGATAAGTTATTCACATTATGTTTAAATCTTTTTCAAATCCATCATATGGATTACTCGGGCTTAGATTTTGCTAAATTGAAATACACTGATGCATATCCCTTCCTAATTTGGAGGGGTCAATCCCATCTTGACTCGCGCACCGACTTGATAAGTATTTGACTGCATCTAAAAATCTTTTATCACTGAATTAAACTCAGTTAGTCTGGCACCAAAGTATAGTAAGTTACTTGTAAGTCACCATGGTGATCTCAAGTTGGAGGGACACTTATACTCATACCTTTCACGAGCTACCTTGACAGCAGAGTACTCCGTAGTTGGTCACGTTCAGTGATGATGTACTCCTATATCTCACTTATATGCCATACTAGTATCTCCACACCATTTATTTATGAGAACAACCAATGCATATGGCATACAACGATCTATACTTGATATCGCTATCGTCTTAGTAATAGCATATCATTTGGTCGCGAACCAATTTAAAGACTACGCGATAAATCCTTCTCTATCGATCAAAATAGTTCTGAGGACTTCATCACAATATAGGAGTTCGTTAGAAGATGTAATCTTATGATAAAAAATATCAAATAATTTTTATTATTTATCAATTCATATATATTTATAATTAGCACAATCCTCAAACGATTGGCTTTATGACATAATTTTCAACAGATGTATCATCATCAATTTTACTTGGAGGGGTCAATCCCATCTTAACGCGCACTCAAACTTCACAAGTACTTGACTGTACCCAAAAATTTTCTATCACCAAACTAAAAATTTGGATAGTCCAGCATAAAAGTATAGTGAGTTGCTTGCAAGTCATCGAGGCAACCTCAGGTTAGAGGAACACATATACCCATATCCTATCAGAGCAATCTTTGACAGCAGAGTACTCTGAAAGTGATCACGCTCAGTGAAATATACTCTTACAAATCATCCATATGCCATACCCATGTTACCACACGCCTTGGTTAAGAGGACAATCAATTAATATGACACACAACGACCTACACTCGATATAATTATCATCCTTGTAACAATTGTATCATTTGATCGTGAGCAAGATTTAAGAACAACACGATAAATCTTTCTTTATCATTTTAGAAGTAGCTCTAAGGACTTCATCATAACATATGAGTTCTATTTAAGAAGATGTATTCCTTATAATGAATATTGTCAGATAATATTTATCATTTTATAATTCATATGCATACATGGAGCGTAATCATCTATAACTTAGATGATTGGCTTTAGGACATAATTTCCAATAACTCTCACTTGGACTAAATCCAATTAGATTGATATCAAATATTTATCTTTTATTTGTGATCATCAAACTCTTTAGATCCGATTGCTCAAGTCAATGGATCGGTCAAGTTCTCCTTTCAGTCGATCTTCCTAAGGTCGACCTTATTTTGATCTTATCGAACAAGATGATTGCAATGTAAAAAGTGTTTGATTCTCAGATGGAATATTAGTTCTTTAGCTTGAGCTATGGCTCCAGTACTGTTGTCAATACAGAAGGACTGGATCATTAACGGAGGGTGCCTCTCCAAGTTCGCTAATGAACCTTCATAACTAAATAATTTCTTTACTAGCATCAAATACCACAAAGAACTCCATATTGCCAATAAACTGGCTACTAAATACTGTATGAAACTTTTCCAACATGTCGCTCTTTTTTTAGGATAAAAACATAACCTGACACAACTTTGTCATTTTGATCTGACTAAAAATTGAAAACAATATTTTACAGATTTTAAATTAGATTCTTTATAAATGAGCCATTGATCTTTAGTATTTCATAAATACCTAAGGATGGTTCTCATAACTTTCCAAATCTTTATAGAGAATAGAGATGACAACCAAGTTTTTATTTCCTGTAATATAGGGATGTCATTCTCGATTAAGAGAATTTCATCCAAACAACACAAATAATACTTTTACAGAACTATTAGCCTATTTGTATATATAGGATTCTACTTCATTCTCAATGAAACTATATGTTCAAAATATATATTCTAACATCGAGAAGTTTAATTTAATCTGAATAGACTTGAGGATTGCCACAAGAAAAATATCTCATCATAGTCAACACTATAACTTTGATGAAATCTTTTGGCAACCGGACAGAATTAATAGGTCTTCACCTTTTCGTCTGTGCCTTTTATCCATCTAAAATCTACTCACACCCTATGGGTATTACCCTTTTAAGTGAATCAATGAACGTCCATACATTGTCAATCTTCGTAGACTTCATTTTAGATTTAATGATTTCAAGCCACTTCTCAAAGTTAGATCCCTATACAGCATCTGTATGGGAGATCAAATCTCCATCCTAAACCTAAAAACTGAAGTATCTGCTCGACTAACACAGTACTCTACCGTATCTACATAGAGATGCCTTTACATCGGGCTCCAGATTTGATCTAATTAACTCTAGTTCTATTGATTTGTGTCTGAGTTGGTTCCTCTACCTATCAAGCTTCACCAAGCTTGTTCTTAACAGCATCAGTTCCTTCACCAAAAATTTTTTTTTTCAAAAAAAATGACTTAAGATTCATAAACATCTCATGTCCATCAGGAAGGTAGAAGAAATATCTTTAAAATAATATTTATCAGATCAAGATCCAAGCTAGTCAGTTTATGAATATTTCATATAAGTTCGACATCCCAAATCCTAAGATAAGAGAGTATCGAATTACCCAAGTTCATATCTCATATGGAGTTTTGATGATCGATTTGCTTGAAACATTCTTGAGCACATATCAAGTAGTCTCCAAACATAACCTCAGACAGACCAGCAACCCACAATGGATCGAACCATGTCTAACAAAGTTCAATTCCTCCTTTCAAACATCTTTTTAAATAGTGGTGTCCCAGAAGAGGTCCATTGACAGAGAATTCAATTCTCTTCAAGATATTTTAAAAACTTACTGTAAAGGTATTCACTTCATCGATCAAACTGATTAGTTCTAATACTCTTTGCAGTTTATTTTTCTATCTTATTACGGAATCATCTGAATATTTCAACTGATTCGAACTTGTGCTTCATAAGCAAGATGTACCCATACCAAGATAGGTCGTCAAAAATTTTAATGAAGTAGTAAGCCCTCTTCTGGCACTTATGTTCATGAGTGCAAATACATCAATATGTACCAAACTCAAAACATCACCAGCTCGTTCATCCTTTCTAATAAAAGATGACTAAGTCAACTATGCCAAAAGTGAGCTTCAGTGATATTATCTAATCTAGGGTGCTAGTTAGATGTGTACTTTACACTAACAGGCTATGGTACTGAGTTTATATCATTTTCAATTGTCCACTCATTATTGCAGTATCATTCACAATGATATTACAATAATCATTCTTATTGACACTATCAATAAGATTGGATAATTGTGACAATCACTTAAAATGACATCTTTAGGATTCAAAACAAACTTGATGATTCCTAATGTTAAGACTGGAACAGACTTTCATCTCTTACATTCAGGAGTTTCTTGCCATTTACAAACCTTCTACTATCCTAAAGTCTTTTGCAACTATTTGCAAACATGACTTGTACTGTCAGTATCCACTACCTAGGTAGTAGTTTTACTAATAAAAAAATTTCAAAGAATTATCATATAACTATCTTAACCAGCAATCATTTGCTGATTTCTCTTTTAAGCTTATTTGGGTTAGCTTGAGACTTCTTAATCAATTTGCTCAAAAACTATATTCAACTTCTGATACTGGCTATTGAAGTTAGGTCTGATAATGTTGTCACTATCAAATAGTGAACAGAGCGATATTATTCTAGCCATTTTTAAAAAGAGAATAATTGACCTATCAGTATATGAACTACTTTAAGTCTAAAGATTTGAACTTTAGTCTAAAAGTTCTTCCACTATTTTATATAAATTGGTAGCCTCTATCTCCAATTCAAAAAATTACTTTAATTTTTTTAACGGATACCAGAATCCACACAAACTACATTCAGGTCCGAGTATGGCTCGGCCAACCCTAGTGCATCCATAGGTAGGTTCATAACCAATTATTTCTCCAAATAATTTTTAGCAGTCAGATTTTGCCCCAGATATCTCTTCAGCAGACATGTGGTGCCTCCACTGAAAAATCTGGTTAGGTCCAACCATTAATATGACAACATCAAGTGTATCCAACAAATGAATATCCAGATCCAAGTGTGGCTCGATCAATCTGAACATTGATCTGAAGGTACAATAAGATAATCATATGATGGATGATAATTTCAATATGTAATAGACACTAGGCACGTGGCGCCTCTAATGCCTATTTGGAATATTGGACTTATTATCACGCACCTTAATGAGAGGCTATAATCTAGTTATCCCCATAACTAGCTTATTTTAAGGATCTAATAATTTAGAAGATTTGATTAATATATTTAATAAGACATTAGTCAATCTACAAATCATAAATCCTTTTACTGACTTCACCAAGTTATGTAAAGGATTAGTGACTAGTGGATCCAACCGGCACGTCGTAAATCCTCCCACTGACTTCACCAAGTTATAAGAAGAACTAGAGACAAGTCGGTCCAATTGATAAGTCGGTTCAGGGCACCTAAATCAGTCATACTGATTAACCTTAACGATATGGGTCAACTTGAGTCATCTAACTATCTAATCAACCTTTGAGCCTCAACTAAGATACATTTGGTCTAATCAAAGACATGGACTCGGCTAACTACAACTATTGTATTTGATATAGAGTATTTTTGATCTAATCTAAATCAACTATTGGTTAGATTTGATCAACTATTCTTTTAAGTCCATTAAATCTTTGATTTTTAACTTTAGGTCTAACCCAACTAAAAGGACCTGATTTGAGCTAACCCATACCCCATATTTTATGTAATGTCATTAGATCTTTAATCACAATTCTAGATCTATAATATATTTCTTAATTATGAATTAAGATAGTATTAACATGGGTTAAAGTAATTAATTAAAATTATTTAAATTTTATGAAATAATTTTACATCAATTTTATGCAAAACTTTCTGTTCCAAAAATTAAGACGGCTCACCCCTAAATTGAGTTGACTCACTTCAGTAGGTCGATTAAGTCTGATATTTGATCGACTAACTGATCATAAATAGTAACCATTACTATTCAGTCTGAGACAACTAGACTAGGTCAGTCAACACTGAGCTGATTAAATCAGGAGACTAAGTCGACTTAGTTCAAAACTGAGTCGGCTCAGTTGGCGTGCTAACAAGTATCACATAGTTTCAGATCTAAAAATTTTTATATAAACTAAAATAAAATCTATCATAATAAACTTTAGATTATATCTAAATATTTTATGATTTTAAATTTTATTTTTTATGATTAAAATAATTTTAATCATATAGATTAGATGTTCTACCTTTTATATAACTCAAATTTTGTATCACATACAACAAATCCTAGAATTTTATCATCTAGGATTTTGCAAAAAAGTAAGTTCTTCCTTTTGCTTTCTTCTTCATGGGATTAAATCATATGACACCCCTACATATCATAAGAGCATTCTATCGAATAGAAAGAGAGGATCTTTTAAATTCTTTTTGCTTCTATGATCGGATGGCCTGGTGATTAATCCAATCCAAGTACTTACTAATCAGATCATCTAATCTACTAACATATCATATATGTAAAAATTTAGATCAAATCTAAATTATATCAAATCTGATTTAAATATTAGATTATATTTAAAATCAGATCATAACACATCTCATGCATTACTAAATCTAGATTTCAACTCCACATGCATATATGTTCATATCATAATGAATCTGGCTCTGATACCAGTTGAAGGAAAGCGTGGTGGTTTTGTACATGTATTTTTAAAATTTTACAGTGAAATATATATAGATTAAATGATTTAATCTTCAATGCATGCATAGATCAAATCTAAAACTACTATATAGGAATGATTACATGAACTAATATACATGTATATAAATCTGAAATCTAAAATTTAGCAAGTATAGATCATATATATATATATAATTAGATCATATTTAAATTATATTTAGATCATATCTAAATATGAATTAGTTTTAACACTTTATATCTAAGTGCGAGTAGTAGATCACCACATCTAAAATTTATAGTAGTTGGTTCTTCATGATGCTCGATAGCTGCACATGTGTCCGGCCTCTATAGATATCCATACGAAGTCAATGTGCTGATCGATCTCTCCGAGAGTGCTAGCTCGTGAAGACACCATATTTTGGCTGATCTAAGAAGAACATGAAGAGGATGAAGAACATAGAAATCCTTTATTTTTCTTTCTGGATCCATGCATTAGATCTCTACGATAAAGATCAGGAGAAGAACCCTTTCTTCTCAATTCTTCCACGCAAAAAAGAGAACCTTTCTCTTTTCCTTTCATATCTTTAAGAAAAACTTTTCTTCTCTAATTTTCATGATAAAAATCAAATCTAATCTAATTTCTCATGCTAAAAATCATATAAAATTCTAAGCTCTAGAAGAATCTCAAGAGAGATCCAAGAGAAGAACCGTTCTTCTCTCTTCTTCTCCCCTTTTCTCCTTGATGTAGAACTCTAGGAAGCTTCAAATATCCAACCAAATTTTTTTGATATATTTTTTAAAATTTTTATATTAAAAATTAAATTTAATCTAATTTTAATTATAAAAAAAATTAAAAAAAAAATTAAGAGAAGAACTCCTTCTCCAATGCTACGCACAAGAAAGAAGACCTTTTTTCTTCCTTCTCTTTCTCTCATTGGGAAGAACTTTTTTTCTTTAATTTTCTACTGTAAAACCAGCAAGAAAAGTTCTCCTTAATGCCTAAAAACTAACAGTAAAAGCCTCATAAAATCTCTTCAAAAGGGGTTGGGAAGGAAGTCTAGATGCATGGGATATGGAGCGTCCAACTCTTCGATGCCCCTCCTTTATCTTTGGTGACTAAAAGAGGAGGAAATGCCCACTTTTCTCATGAAAGAGAGGGGAGGATGTGGGACCTTATGTGGTGGTGTGAATTCTTATGGTGAAAAGGAGTGGAGGTGTCGAGGATCACTTAAATAGATGGGGTTTAGTTGATTTAGTCCTATTCTAAATCGGGCTTATGAATCTTGGACTAACTCTAACTAATTCTTGAATCCAATCCTAACTAATTTAGGAATTAGTTATAACAAACTAACTAATTAGGTCCTAGCCCAATTAGAAAATCAATTAGGCTCCAATCCAATTAGAGAATTTGTTAGATTAAAACTTCATTGATCTAGAGATTGATTCTTAATGGATATCAGGAAAGTTATTGATAATAAGACTTGATCCAATCAAACCTATTATCTAATAGGATTTGACCAATCAAAATATATATAAAACTAAATTGAATCTCATTCAACTCAAAATTTAATTTGCAACTCTGAAATCCATTGAAATAAGTCTTGTGATCCAATAGGGCTGCATCCAATCAATCCAAAGCAAATCTAACTGAATCCAATTCAATTAGATTTGATCCAATCATCATTGCTCAATCAAATTAAGTCAATAATAATCAAATTATTAATTAATTATTTTTTTAATTTATCAATCATTAGTAAATAATTTATTACAATCTTTGTAAAAGATTAATCATCAATCATATTAATAATTAAATCCTTCAATAATTCATAATCGTTGATCAACCATTTGCTTTGATGGTTGATGTGTCTTAAATTTATCGCAAGTGCATGGTGTGCAATATAGCACGTCTGATGAGTATGGATCGATTCCATGAGGAATTGAATTTTAAACTATATTTAAATGCTTGCTCAAGCGAGCTTTAAAGGAAAAGAAGAGAGATTGATTGTTGAATTACGAATGATCAAAATAATAAACTAATCAATTATAAATATAATTTTTTTCAAAAATCTAGGGCTTTTGAATCTACAAGACCAATGAATTAAAGAGATTTCGTATGATATCTCTTATAATATCTCTTAATTAAGGTGTAAAACATGAACAAGCATGAACCATGAAGAGATTTAACTCAACTATGATCCATCAAGCATTTTATTTTTACCCTAATTAAGAGACTCTTCTTTTCTTCTCTTCTCTTATGTTGTTCAAGTATAGACTATAAAGAAATTCTGACCCAACTATAACCTATCAAGGTTTCCATAAGAAAAGAGAAAAAATAGTTTAGAAAATTGTGAGCCTTCTACTAATCATCCACTTTTGTACCAAATCAAGTATGGACTATGAAGAGATTCTGACCCAATGATAGCCCATCAAATCTCTTGGTAAGAGAGATGAAGAGAGAAGAATTTAAAAAATTAAAAGTTTGAAAAGAGAGATTCAATGGAGAAGGCTTCTATTCATGATCTAGCTTCATCGTAAATCTCAGAGAGATTGCTTAGCCAGACATAGTTGATTTGAAGCTCGAAGAAAAACTAAAATAAAATCTAATTTTACTTACTGAAATTTAACTTGTAAAAATTAAAAATTATAAAAATTTAAATTATAAAAATTAAATAGAAAGAGAATAACTAAATTATTACTGAATAAAAATTTTGATTACAAAAATTTTAACTCTTAAGCCATTAACGAGGCTTAGAGTTGAAACAGAAAATAAATAAAAAATAAAATTTCTTACAAACCCTAGCTTCTCTCTCTTTTGGCTTGTGACCAACCTTCCCCTGGCTAACTCTCCTTCTTGTGTGTTGGAAGGGTGGAAGAAAGTGAAAACAAGGTGGCTAAAAAGTTTAGAAAATGGGTATGTCTGTCTATCACACAGACCTCCTACAAGAATTATGGAGTGGAGAGAGATATCCCCAAGAGTAGAGATATTAGGCTTTATTTATAGGTGTTAGGAGGGAGGAGGATTTTATGATATTTAGATGTGGGTTAAAAAGAGAATGTCACGCCCCTGACCCGAGATTGTGAATCGAGGGTCATGGCAACCGCCGCATACTCATAGAAAACTCTTCCCATAAGCATGCAAGGCGTCTTATTATGTTATCTTAAAACAACAGCAAAATAATTAGTCAATAATTTAAATCCAAAACATAACGTTCTAAATTTTTTTTTTAATATCTCAATAAATTCAACAATGATTCATAGTCCTTACATCAAATTCAATAAGACTTTCAACCGAAAATAAAAGTATAGAGATTTTGCTTCTGATCACTCTTCCATTCATATCTTGTATCATCTTAATTCCTCAACATCTGTAAAAATAGTAAAATAGGAGGTAATAAGCTAGACAGCCCAGTAAGCAATGATCACTTCTCAACAGATTTCATCAGGCATTTAAGTAAATAATTATTTATAGAAAATAAGTATATAAAGTTCATTAATTCGAAATCAATTTCAATTATGCAACATAAATCATACCAAATTCATTTCTTTTTTGAAAATTCAAGTTTCTTTCCAGATTTTAATTTCTTTCATTTTTAAATTCTTTTCGTCAACCATGAGCTATGACCATATTTTTTCTGTGGCAGGATCATAACACCGCGTATCTTCTTGCGGTGAGCTGCGAATCATCTAGCAGCAAAGTCCTTCGAAATCGCTGGTCTCTCTAGCAGTTTGTCACTGGTCTCTCTGACGACGTAAATCCTCAGGACAAATCAATTGCCAACGTATATACCCCCATTGGTGGGGTCCTTTACATAGTAAGGTTGTCAATTCATAATATTTTCTTATATCATAATTCTTCATAAATCATATTTCATATTTTAATTTCGATAATAAAATATAAAATCATGTAGTATCGAAACCAATCAATATAATACATCATGGAATCAATATGTTCAATCATGCTTCATCATAACATTTCAAATAAGATATTTTCATAATAAAATATCATTCATCCAATTCATGCATCATTTTACAAATCATATCAGAAAAATATATTATAATTTATCGATAAATCTAGAAAAAGTAAAACATTACTTACCTCAAATACATTCCAATAAATCCACATAATTCTATAAATTTTCTTTCAAAAATTCTGTTCGTAGATCATATCACGATATCCCATGATCAAACATCCACAATCCTATACAGAATCAATTTCAATAATTAGAAAGAATACGAATACCATATTTCAATGCTTTAGATTGGGTCCAATCATTTAATTTTATCAAATCAAAATCTAATTAGGACTAAAATGATCCAAAGTTTGACTATCAGATCAAGTCGGATTCAAAGTGATAGGACCGAGGTTTCTTCATCGATTTTATAAAATCAAATGGAGAGAGAAAATCAGAGGAGAGAGAATTTATGAGGTATAATTTGAATTGATCAGGTGACACAATCCAATATTTCGATTGATCCAATATCTCGAGTGGTGAAATCAATATAATCAAATCATGATTAAATCAGGATCATGGATAATTAAATTGATAAATATTAGATCTGATCAAGGTAAGTACCAGTACACTGCCCGACAATCATGGATCAGGGTTCTTCATTAGAATCAGATCAAGACTATTAAAAGAAATTTCTTCATTCACTAACTTTTTTAGAGAGAGAATCAATCAAGAGAGAGAATATTTTAGAAAGAGAAAATTTTAGAGAGAAAATTTTAGAGAGAAAAAACTCATCTTGAATTCTTCAGACAATATGATTCAACAAATCCGATCGATCAGATCAAATCATGCTAAGATTATCATGTGGATAATTTAATAAAATTATAAAAATTAAAATCTTAAAAATACCTAATCTGATCAAAGTGGGTGTCGGTGTACCGTCCGATGATCACAGATCAAAAATCCATCACGAGGATCATTTAAATTCATCATCATTCTTCTCAAGATTCTAGAAATCTTAGGAGAGAGAAATAATCTAGAGAGAGGATTTTAGAGAGAGAAAGTCCAATTTTAGAGAGAGAAAATACTAGTTCAGGCTGAAGAAAGAGAGGAAAAAGAGAGAAACTCTCTTTCTTATATTTTATTATTTATATCATTATTTATTAATTTATTATTTTTTTCTTTTCTTTCTCTCTTTCTCTCTTTCTTTTTTTTTCTTTTTTTCTTTTTCTTCACGGAAGAGAGAGGAGAAAATCTTATTTATTATTAATATATTATTATTATATTATTTTTCTTCTTCTTCTTTTTTCTTTTTCCTTTTTTTTTCTTTTTCTTTTTCTTTTCTTTTCCTTCTTTTTTCTTTTCTTTTTCTTTTTCTTTTCCTTCTTCTTCTTTTCTTTTTCTTTTTCTTTTCCTTCCTTCTTCCCGTGGGTTCCTTTGGGCCGAAATAGGGGATCTCATAATCCCCTGTTGGCTGGCTGGCCGATGGTGCAACCGACGTGGGGCGGCCATCGGCAGGAGGGGGGCGACCCAACAACGAGAGGAGGGCCAAACCGGTGGTCGGCGGTGACCACCGGCGTCGAAAATCAAAAAAAAATGAAAAAAAAATAAAAGTTTCTTCTGCAACAAAATTCGATGACTCCGATCGCCGGCGAGCATGCACACCTGCACGAAAAGGAAAGGGGAGAAGAGAGGAAGGGGAGGAAAGCTTACCTCGGCCTCCGGTGGTCCCACCGACGAGAAATCATGGTGAGCATGATCAAGGGCCGCGGCTTCAATCGGAGGAATTAGGGAGGAAAAGAGGGGAAAAAGATCGGTGGAGGGTCCCTTAGGAAGGGGGAGGTCTCTTTATAGAGAGCCTTAGGACTCCTGATCGTCCTAGGACTCCTGATCATAGTGGTTTAATCAGAGAAGAAGACTCCCGATAGGAGTCTTCTTCCCGATTCCCCTGTTCTTGTTTTTTTTTTTATTTTTTTTTGTTTGGGCTTTGGATTCGTTACTCAGGCTGGGCCTCACATTCTTCCCCTCTAAAAAAAATTTCATCCTCGAATTTTTTTTTGCTTAAGTCTTCATAGTTTCTTACTTGAATCTCATCCATAAATATTTCAATATTCTAATTCTTGATATGAATTCATTCTTAAATTATTTCATAAGAAAAAAGTTGGTACATCAAATATCGATCTGAAATGAAATCATTCATTTTTTTATTTATCAAGATCAACATCTCAAAGATTTTTAATATTTCAAGAATTTTGAAATTATGCTCTCATTCCTTATAAAATAATATTCAATACCTCATGACTAGATCAAAATCAAATCTATCTCTTGTGAATAGAAGAAGGTCAATGTCCCTATTCTTGCATAAGAACTTCATTCATCATCATTTATTTATTTATTTATTTTTTTTAAATATTATCCACTCTTAATTTCAATCCATCATAAGATAGGAAAAACATACTTATGTGAATCATATGATGACATCCTAATCAATCAAAATTCAAAAAAATATTTTTTCTTATTCGTACTTTCAAAGGTTGAAGATTTATCATTTCAATCTCATTCTCGAATTTTTGATATTTTAATTCTCGATACAACTTCATCATTAAGTCATTTCATAAAGATCAATATCACCATTGTTGATTAGAATTAATATCACTATTTCTAATCATCGAAATTTTCTTACTCAAACCCTCAAACTCTTAAATATTCTAATTCTTGAAGTAAATTTTATCATTAAGTCATTCCATAATAAAAATTAATAACTCAAAAATTGATCTAAATCAAAGCTATATTTTTCTTATAATCAAAATCAATGTCTCTATTCTAAGTAAGTATATCAATTTGCTTTATCTAAATATTAACTATTCTTAATTAATCGATTCATTATCAAATTAAATTATAAATAACTTCAATCCATCTTTTGTAGAATAATCATCAATATCAATAAATAACCTCAATCTTTTTTATTCAGTCAGAGAAATAATAATAATCAAAAGAGTCCAAACTTCAAATTTTATTATATCCTGGAGATAAATATTTGAGTATAATAATCTAAGATCAAAATTATTATTCGATAAACAATCTCAAATTCTTCCTAATAAATAGAGAATTATAAAATTTAATTCTAGGATAGAGAAAATTTATCTCTAAATATTCTAAATCTAAAAACAAAAATCAAGGATCCACTCATCCTAGAATTAGGATGCTAATTATTTTTTGTAGCATAGTAGGTGAAAGCACTACTTTTAAAAATCACATTAGGATATCTAAAATAATTTAAAATTTTAAAATATTATTCTTTTTAATATTAATAAATTTTTTGTATCAAACCATATCATCTATCATAATTCTTTGACTCAAAGAATCAACATTCCTGACTTACTCAAAGTAATCCAGATTACCATGCTTCCACTGCGCACTTTGATCTAACAATCAAAATTTCTTAGCTACATCAAAAAAATTTTGATCAAATTATTTCTTTATCTTATCAATAGAAAAGATCTAAAATTTTAAATTTCAATTGAAGTCAAAGATTAACTTTCGATTCTCATTCATACTTTTACTGGTGTACAATAATCTTGATTAACCCTTGAGTCCAATATCATATTTAAACCATCATATAGATTTACTATAATCAATATGAATCAAATCTTAATTCTCATATCAATTCAATTCGATAATTTTCAAACCAAAAATCTTTATAAGTCAAATTAATGAAGAAAAAAATTCTTCGATGCTCCACCAAATTTGGATATAATCAAAATATATAAGAATTTCAAATCATTATTTTATATTTATTATTATTATTATTATTTTTAAAATTTTTATCATCAGGATCTTCAATATCTATCAAATATCCTTTCATAACAATCATACAAGCTTAAAAAAAAATCAAATCTCCATTTAATAGTAGATTCAATTAGGGACCTCGTTAACAAAAGTAAAGAAACTCCATATCAATTTCTAAATCTAAAATTTCTAAATTATAAATTCACATGGATCTCTTAATCTGAAATAAATATAAATCAGATCTTTTATCTTAATCTAAAGATATCAATTTTTCATTAACAACCTCAACAATAATATCAGAAAATTTCTTGATCAACTTAGATACGAAATCTTTAAATTAAAATTTCATACACATCATGTAGTCTCCAAGAGACATAATAAGATCTATTATTTAGATCTAAGGATGATGATTAAAGCTTCCAATACGATGAATATCCTACAATCTCAAAATCAATTTCATCAATAAGAAATAGGCTTCTTTGCAATATCTCCAAATATGCATTCATTCTAATATGCCACTTTATATATGATCCATATACCAAGTTTACTTTCGATAAATATTCCAATCAAGCATTATAAAAAAAAACTTTCTTAGCCCATTCTGGAACAACATTTTATTATCAAATCTTTATCTTGCCAATAATAGTCAACTTCTCAACTAGAAGTAATATCATAGTATTATTCTTACATCGAATTTGAACTTACGATTCACTTGAATAACCAATGATCAAATTAATAACCATAATGCACAATAAAATTTTATGTCAATCTTTTTGTGATTACTTTCGATCAAGATCTAACTAATTATATCATGATCTATAGATTATCCATCAAATTTGAAACTCCATATGTCATAATCTCTTGCGATCCTTTTATACATAATCTCAATATTTAATCAAAATTTATAAATATTTCTCCCACTACAATCATCAAAGATCTACACTATAATGTCCCTAGTGTCTATCCACTTACACCCATTCTATATCTGATTCTATGTTTCATAATTCATCCACTTATGCTCTGATACCACTATAATTGTCACGCCCCCGATCCAAGATTGTGAATCGAGGGTCATGGCAACCGCCGCATACTCATAGAAAACTCTTTCCATAAGCATGCAAGGCATCTTATCATGTTATCTTAAAACAACAGCGGAATAATTAGTCAATAATTTAAATCCAAAATATAACGACCTAATTTTTTTCTTTAATGTCTCAATAAATTCAACAATGATTCATAGTCCTTACATCAAATTCAATAAGACTTTCAACCGAAAATAAAAGTATAGAGATTTTGCTTCTGATCACTCTTCCATTCATATCTTGTATCATCTTAATTTCTCAACATCTGTAAAAACAGTAAAATAGGAGGTAATGAGCTAGACAGCCCAGTAAGCAATGATCACTTCTCAACAGATTTTATCAGGCATTTAAGTAAATAATCATTTATAGAAAATAAGCATATAAAGTTTATCAATTCAAAATCAATTTCAATTATGCAACACAAATCATGTCAAATTCATTTCTTTTTTGAAAATTTAAGTTTCTTTCCAGATTTCAATTTCTTTCATTCTTAAATTTTTTTCGTCAACCATGAGCTATGACCATATTTTTCCTGTGGCAGGGTCATAACACCACGTATCTTCTTGCGGTGAGCTGCGAATCATCTGGGAGCAAAGTCCTTCGAAACCGCTGGTCTCTCTAGCGATTTATCGTTGGTCTCTCTGGCGACGTAAACCCTCAGGATAAATTAATTACCAACGTATATGCCCCTATTGGTGGGATCCTTTACATAGTCAGGTTGTCAATTCATAATATTTTCTTATATCATAATTCTTCATAAATTATATTTCATATTCTAATTTCGATAATAAAACATAAAATCATATAGTATCGAAATCAATCAATATAATGCATCATGGAATCAATATGTTCAATCATGCTTCATCATAACATTTCAAATAAGATATTTTCATAACAAAATACCATTCATCCAATTCATGCATCATTTTACAAATCATGTCAGAAAAATATATTATAATTTGTCGATAAATCTAAAAAAAATAAAATATTACTTACCTCAAATGCATTCCAATAAATCTACATAATTCTACAAATTTTCTTGCAAAAATTTTATTCGTAGATCATATCACGATATCCCATGATCAAACATCCATAATCCTATACAGAATCAATTTCAATAATTAGAAAGAATACGAATACCATATTTCAATGCTTTAGATTGGGTCCGATCATCTAATTTTATCAAATCAAAATCTAATTAGGACCAAAATGATCCAAAGTTTGACTATCAGATCAAGTCGGATTCAAAGTGATAGGACCGAGGTTTCTTCATCGATTTCATAAAATCAAGTGGAGAGAGAAAATCAGAGGAGAGAGAATTCATGAGGTACAATTCGAATTGATCAGGTGACATAATCCAACATTACGATTGATCCAATATTTTGAGTGATGAAATCAACATAATCAAATCATGATTAAATCAGGATCATGGATAATTAAATTGATAAATATCATATCTGATCAAGGTAAGTACCAGTACACTGCCCGATAATCATGGATTAGGGTTCTTCATTAGAATCAGATCAAGACTACTAAAAGAAATTTCTTCATTCACTAACCTTTTTAGGGAGAGAATCAATCAAGAGAGAGAATATTTTAGAGAGAGAAAATTTTAGAGAGAGAAAACTCATCTTGAATTCTTCAGACAATATGATTCAACAAATTCGATCGATCAAATCAAATCATGCTAAGATTATCATGTGGATAATTTAATAAAATTATAAAAATTAAAATCTTAAAAATACCTAATCTGATCAAAGTGGGTGTCGGTGTACCGTCCGACGATCACAGATCAAAAATTCATCACGAGGATCATTTAAATTCATCATCATTCTTCTCAAAATTCTAGAAATCTTAGGAGAGAGAAATAATCTAGAGAGAGGATTCTAGAGAGAGAAAGTAGAGAGAGAAAGTCCAATTCTAGAGAGAGAAAATACTAATTCAGGCTGAAGAAAGAGAGGGAAGAGAGAGAAACTCTCTTTCTCATATTTTATTATTTATATCATTATTTATTAATTTATTTTATTTTTTTCTTTCTTCTTTTCTTTCTCTCTTTCTTTTTTTTTCTTTTTTTCTTTTTCTTCAGGGAAGAGAGAGAAGAAAATCTTATTTATTATTAATATATTATCATTATATTATTTTCTTCTTCTTCTTTTTTTCTTTTCTTTTTCTTTTTCTTTTCTTTTCCTTCTTTTTTTTTTCTTTTTCTTTTTCTTTTCCTTCTTCTTTTCTTTTTCTTTTTCTTTTCCTTCCTTCTTCCCATGGGTTCCTTTGGGCCAAAACAGGAGATCTCACAATCCCCTGTTGGCTGGCCGACCGACGGTGCAACCGGCATGGGGCAGCCGTCGGCAGGAGGGGGGTGACCCAACAACGAGAGGATGGCCAAACCGGTGGTCGGCGGTGACCACCGACGTCGGAAATCAAAGAAAAACGGCAAAAAAAATAAAAGTTTCTTCCGCAATAAAATTCGATGACTCCGATCGCCGACGAGCGTGCACACCAGCACGGGAAGGAAAGGGGAGAAGAGAGGAAGGGGAGGAAAGCTTACCTCGACCTCCGGTGGTCCCGCAGGCAAGAAATCGCGGTGAGCACGATCAAGGGCCGTGGCTTCAATCGGAGGAATTAGGGAGGAAAAGAGGGGAAAAAGATCGGTGGAGGGTCTCTTAGGAAGGGGGAGGTCTCTTTATAGAGAGCCCTAGGACTCCTGATCGCCCGAGGACTCCTGATCATGGTGGTTTAATCAGAGAAGAAGACTCCCGATAGGAGTCTTCTTCCCGATTCTCCTGTTCTTGTTTTTTTTTTTTTGTTTGGGCTTTGGATTCGTTACTCGGGCTGGGCCTCACAAAGAAGATAGATGAATGGTTAGGATTTTATTTGTAAAGGATGGATGGATGGATAGATAGTTGGTTAAATAGGAAAGATAGGGATGGTTGTTTTATTTTAAAATTTTAAAAAATATTTCTCTCTCTGCTGCTGTTAGCGATCCAAGCAAGATCAGACCCATGTATGCCATGTGAAAGGACCTTCACTATTCCATTTTCATGCACGCACCCAAACAAAATCGTGGCTTCTTGTACAGTAGCACCCAACCCTCCTTTATTTTCCTTCATGTTCCACGTTCGTGCATCCTCGAGCCCAGGTCGCGTATGCTAAAAAGAACTGTCTGAGCTCCCATTTAGCGTCCAAGTGCCATTTCAGCACAAAGCTTAGCTTCCATTAAATGCCCTTGGTTCCCACGTCAGCCAGCAACCAACCAAATCAATATTTTAACTTTAATTCATCTGATGCCATCTTCTTCCTTGTGGACCAAGCGGTCCATGGTGGACCACTAACTTACAAATTGAATCGGATCATCTTCTGACTTTGAATTTAAATCCATTTTAGTTTTATTTTTTATTCTGTTTGATCCTTTTAAGCTTACAGATTAGGCTTTTCATGTTGGTGCACCTCTTTCCTGCAAAATATACAAAGAAGCATCAATTTTTAAAAGAATAAAAAAAATTTGATCTGTAAATTAATATTTCTATGGATAAATTTACGTATTTATCATATCCCCCAACTTATTTATTGCTGGTCTCTTAGCAATGCAATATATATATATATTTTAATAATATTTTATTAAGATTTTTTTTTACAAAAATAGATCTAAGATTGAAAGTCAAAGAATTTAGCAAGTATCACTAACTAAATATTGAGTTTTAGAAGTAAATTTTATAGTTAGCATAATTAGATACTTCCTTAGAATACATCGAAAGATCTACAGTACTTGTATTTCTGATAACCAACTCAGCATTTGAGTGTTGGTTTGTAAAGGACAAATATATCTTCCCTTATCACCTTATTTTGGTTAATTTTTTATACACCCCCAAATAAAGTTCATGAACTAAGGTAGCTTTCACACTGCCTTCTTTTTCTCTTCCTTTTTATTTTTTAGTGCTGAGCATCCTGGCCTTCCCTTCACCATTTGATGCGAACTTCCACACTTGAATTAGGTATAGAGATCCAGTTACTAAGCTTAAGGTAATCCACATATACTCTGTATTTTATACTTTTATTTTAGGCAGATAGCTCTTTCCTCAAATTCAAAATTTTGATTGGAGTGTATATCAATCATCAATTTTAAGTGACAATTGAGTCCTCAGTTGACCTCTCAATCAGCATCTATTTTGCCTTATCAGTGTGCATGTATAATTAGAAGTGCTAATAGCCTTTAGGTGATCTAAGTAAGTTGCTAAAAGTCTATTCACTAATCTACTTCTTAACTCATTACGGTCATTAGCAAATACTTTCTAACTCTTATTATTCTTTTCCTAGTCTATTTTGCTCAAGGGTCTCTTTTTTGGCACATATGTTATTAAAAAATTAATTATTTTTTAAATTTTTTAAAGATTCTTTTTATTATTTTTTTTCAAAAATATTTTTAGAAGATTTTTTTACCCCCCTAACTTAAATATCATTATTTCTAATAAAGAAGGAAAGAAAATGCAATGCAAGAAAAAGAAAGATATCACTTGGTGAATATGTGTTCGTATTTTGAAGGTGATCTAGTGTGATGTTGGCTTGAAAGTCTGAAGCCTGAAGATTGGTATTACTGTTTATTCAGTAGAAAAGATATTAGTTTAAAGAAATTGGGTTACCTCCTAGAAGTGCTAAGTTTAACGTCTTTAATCAGACGCTAAAAGAATGCCTATTCTATTCCTGTCCCAATCTTAACATGGGTCTGTAATTTCGTACGTGATTTGGGCTCTTCCTCAAGGTATTTTTTACTTGGGACCATTATGTGACTCATTCTCCTGATAACTAACAATTCTTCCTCTATAATTAGATTTAGGTATAACTTAAGTGCTAGTCGGGATTTTAAGAGACCTAGATCTATGTACTCGATATGCTGAGAGAGTATTTTTGGATCCCCTATTGTTGCCTCTTTCTTTTTAAACAGAGGTTCAATCAGTGTCATGAGGGGTTCAACAACTACTTTTGATTTTAGCTGAGTGTAATGGTCACTAGATGTGGATGCCTCATTATTATTATCAGCTTCAGGTATCTCCTCCAGTTCCTCAGACCTGAATGTTCTCAACTGATCGAACTGGTCTTTAAGTTCTAAACCATTCTGAGCTCTAGGATCAACCTCTAGCTGGCTTGATAATCTACCCTCTTCTAGTTTACTAACCACTATAGCTGATTGGCCTAATTATTTAAATAACTGGTCAGTGGTCTGCATAAAATTATTGAGAGTATTTTTAATGTCTTAGGTTGATTGCGCTAAGACATCTAAACTCTTTTCTAATGTATTAACTCCTTCCTCAGGATCTAAACCTAGTTGATCATTCAGTGTTTGGTTGGATCTTAGATAGGGTTGATAAAAATTATGGGCTCCTAATGTTGCATCTTGTGACCATGTAAAATTGGGATGACTTCCCAACCCTGGGTTATAGGTTAGTGCATAAGGTTTATTTATGTAGCTTTCATTGAATGCACTCTCCTGTGTGAACTCAATTTGGGTTGGGTTTATTAAATAAGGACACTCCTCCACAACATAATCTGGTGCATCGCATCCAATGCACATAGGTGCTAGCACTTGATTAAATTGGATATATTTTTTGAATTCTAAGGCTTCAATTTTATTGGTCAAAGTTGCAATTTTAGTATTTTGAAACTCCCTTGAATAAATATTTGGATCTTTAATTTTAGTGAATGTAGGATGCATGTTAATCGTTTGAGGGTCAATTGTAAAATTATTAGCTGAGGATCTATTCTAGATGGTTGGACAGAGCTAATCGGATAACACAAGTCCAGTAGGGTTCTAGGTTGTCTATTGGAATCCATTTCTTCTTCAGTGATCTTATAGGCTTGTAGACTTTAGATTGCAATCGTTGTTTTGTCCTAGTAGAAATTTTTTTAATTTTTTTTTTATTTTAATATATGAGAGAAAAAGAGGAAAAGAAGAAGAATTCTAGAGATGAGAGTCCTAAGAGATCCTAGACCGATAGATGAGAGAGTTTGAGTTAGATTTAACTTTTAAAAGCAAGCAAGTTATCAAACAAATTAAAACTCTACATATGATTATCCTAATTCTAAACAACTCCTAACTACCAAGGTTGCCTTCGAGCCTTCCAAATTCGAAATCGACTAACCGAATCAGTCAGATAAGTATAAGATTGGTGGGAGATTCTTCGTACTTTCACAACGGACCTAATTAGATAACCATTTTTCTTTGAAACATAGTTCATGAACCACTTTTCTAGACATCGATAGGCTAACCAACTTGAACCTGGTCCAACTCTTGAATTTTCTTGTCCTAATGAGCTCGAATGTCCCTAGTGCTAGAGTCTAATCAATTTTATTTAAGAGTTAGGTTATGTAGATGCAAGAAAATGATTTGTGGGTTAAGGAAGGGTGATCAAATCCCTATCTTATCTGATTAATGGGTGATGCCCTTAAGATATATTATGAAAATATAATGCAAAGAAAGCAAGGTGACCAAATAAAGTGGAAGGTTTTTAAAGTTTAGGTGTTTCTTTATATTAGTTAAATCTTATGCGATTAGTATTTTTTTTCTTTTTATGTTATTCTAATTATAGAAATTAAAGTAAATATTGAGTTTTGGATTAGTGAGTTATGAAAGAAATAAAAAGATTCAATTAAAAAAAAATTAAATCAGCTAATAACAAAATGAAACTTATGCAATCTAAATATAATGAGAGAAATCTAATCTATATTAAAGGTAGAAAATTAACTAAACAAATAAAGAAAAAATTAAAGAAGAAATTTAAAAATTAAAAGTAATGAATTTTTTTTTGATGCAAATCAAAATTTATCTTAAGACAACCATACAACGTAACTTTCTATTACGTTAGGGCAACCTTATGTCACGATAGATTTTGATTTGATTAAAATAACTAAAATAAGATAGAAAAAACTATTAAAACTAAAACTAAAAGTATGAAGAACAAGAATTTGAAACACAATTTAAACATACCAAATTCTCCGACAATGGTGCTAAAAACTTGATGTGTCTTAAATTTACCGCAAGCACACGGTGTGCAATGAAGTACGTTCGATGAGTATGGATTGATCTCATGAGAAATTAAATTTTAAACTGTATTTAAATGCTTGCTCAGGCGAGCTTTATAGAAAAAGAAGAGAGATTGATTATTGAATTACGAACGATCAAAATAGTAAACTAATCAATTATAAATATAAATTATCTCAAAGATCTAGAGCTTTTGAATCCACTAGACCAATGAATTAGAGAGCCTTCACATGATTTCTCTTATAATGTTCCTTAATTAAAGTGTAAAACATGAACAAGTATAGACCATGAAGAGATTTAACTCAACTATGATCCATCAAGCATTTTATTTTCATCCTAATTAAGAGACTCTTCCTTTCTTCTCTTCTCTTTTGTTATCCAAGTATAGGCTATGAAGAGATTCTGACCCAACTATAATCCATCAAGATTTTTATAAGAAAAGAGAAGAAATGGTTTAGAAAATTATGAGCCTTCTACTAATCATTCACTTTTGCACCGAATCAAGTATGGACTATGAAGAGATTCTAACCTAACGATAGTCTATCAAGTCTCTTGACAAGAGAAATGAAGAAAGAAAGATTTTAAAAATTAAAAGTTTGAAAAGAGAGATTCAATGGAAAAGGCTTCTATTCATTATCTAGCTTCATCGCAAATCTCAGAGGGATAGCTTAGCCAGACATAGTTGATTTGAAGCTCGAAAAAAAATTAAAATAAAATCTAATTCTACTTGTTGAAATTTAACTTATAAAAATTAAAAAATATAAAAATTAAAATTATAAAAATTAAATAGAAAGAGAATAACTAATTTATTATTGAATAAAAATTTTGATTACAAAAATTTTAACTCCTAAGCCATTAACGAGGCTTGGAGTTGAAACAGAAAATAAATAAAAAATAAAATTTCTTACAGAACCTAGCTTTTCTCTCTCTTGGCTTGTAACCAACCTCCCCCCGGCTGACTCTCCTTCTCGATGGAAGAAAGTGAGAATAAGATGGCTAAAAAGTTTAAAAGGTGAGTATGCCTACTGTCACACAGACCTCCTACAAGAATTATAGAGTGGAGAGAGATATCCCCAAGAGTAGAGGTATTAGGCTTTATTTGTAGGTGTTAGAAGGGAGGGGGATTTTATAATTTTTAGATGTGGGATTAAAAAGAGAAGATAGATGAGTGGTTAAGATTTTATTTGTAAAGGATGGATGAATGGATAGATAGTTGGTTAAATAGGAAAGATATGGGTGGTTGTTTTATTTTAAATTTTTAAAATTATTTCTCTCTCTGTTGCTGTTAGCGACCCAAGCAAGATTAGACCCATGTATGCCACGTGAAAGGACCTTCGCTGTTCCATTTTTGTGCACGCGCCTAAACAAAATCGTGGCTTCTTGTACTGCAGCACCCGACCCTCCTTTATTTTCCTTCATGTTCCATGTTCGTGCACCCTCGAGCCTAGGTCGCGTATGCTAAAAAAAACTGTGTCAGCTCCCATTTAATGTCTAAGTGCCATTTCAACACAAAGCTTAGCTTCCATTAAATGTCCTTGGTTCCCACGTTAGCCAGCAACCAACCAAATCAATATTTTAGCTTTAATTCATTTGATGCCATCTTCTTTCTTGTGGACCAAGCGATCTATGATGGACCACTAACTTGCAAATTGAATCGGATCATCTTCCGGTTTTAAATTTAAATCCATTTTAGCTTCATTTTTGGTTCCGTTTGATCCTTTTAAGCTTACAGATTGGGCTTTTCATATTGGTGCACCTCTTGCCTGCAAAATATATGAAGAAGTATCAATTTTTAAAAGAAAAAAAATTTGATCTATAAATTAATGTTTCTATGGGTAGTTTACGCATTTATCAATGGTACTTCTATATGTGTGACCCCATATGTTTAAACCTAAATCGATAGCATAAGAATAATTCTTGTACTAATCGATGTTACTATCTAGTAATAGTTCCTGACATTCGGATAGGCTGAATGTATGTCCAGCAATACTTTAGAACCCATGTGGATATAGTTACCGTATAATTCATCTCTTTGACACTCGATGCTCAAAGATGACTTTAGATTAAACTATCAATCCAGGATGAGTGATCCACATTGTGTCTTAACCTTAAAAATCCTGTGACTCCTCACTAGGGACTACTTTGGTCAAAATTTTGCTGAATTGAAACACAGTGATGCATCATCTCCAATTTTACTTAGAGCAGTCAATCCCATCTTAACTCGCACTCAGACTTCACAAGTACTTGACTGTACCCAAAAATGTTCCATCACTGAATTAGAAATTTGGATAGTCTAGCATCAAAGCACAGTGAATTGCTTGTAAGTCACCGAGGTAGCCTCAGATTAGAAGGACACATATATCCATATCCCATCAGAGTAACCCTTGACAGCAGAGTACTTCGAAAGTGGTTATGCTTAGTGAAATATACTCTTACAAATCACCCATATGCCATACTTGTGTCACCACACGCCTTGGTTAAGAGGATAACCAACTAATATGGCACATAACAACCTACACTCGATACAATTATCGTTCTTATAATAATTGTATCATTTAGTCGTGAGCAAGATTTAAGAACCACATAATAAATCTTTTTTTATCATTTTGAAAGTAGCTCTAAAGACTATCACAACATATGAGTTTTATTTAGAAAGATGTATTCCTTATGATGAATCTTGTCAGATAACATTTATCATTTTATAATTCATATACATACATAGAGTGCAATCATCTACAACCTAGATGATTGACTTTAGGATAAAATTTTCAATAACTCTCACTTGAACTAAAGCCAATCAAATTAGTATCAAATACCCATCTTTCATTTGTAATCATCAAACTTTTTAGATCTGATTGCTCTAGTCAATGGATCGGTCAAGTTCTCTTTTCAGTCAATCTTCTTGAGGTCGACTTTATTTTGATCTTATTGAATAAGGTGATTGCAATGTAGAAAGTATTTGGTTCTCAGATGAAATATTAGTTCTTCAGCTTGAGCTATGGCTCCAGTATTGCTATCAATACAGAAGGATTGGACTATCAACGGAGGGTACCTCTCCAAGCTTGCTAATGAACTTTCATAACCAAACAACTTCTTTACCAGCATCAAATACAGCAAAGAACTCCGTATCGCAAATAAAACAGGCTACTAAATACTGCATGAAATCTTTTCAGTATGTCACTCCTCTTTTTAGGATAAAAATATAATCTGACACAATTTTATCATTTCGGTCTGACTAAAAATTAGAATCAATATTTTATAGATTTTAAATTAGATTCTCCATAAATGAGCTATTGGTCCTTAGTATTTCATAAATACTTAAGGATAATTCTTATAATCTTCCAAATCTTTATGGAGAACAGAGATGACAACCAAGCTTTTATTCTCTTAATATAGGGATGTCATTTTTGATTAAGAGAATTTCATCCAAACAATACAAATAATACTTTTACAAAACTATTAGCCCATTTGTACATACAGAATTCTGTTTCATTCTCAACGAAGCCATACGTTCAAAATGTATATTCCAACTCTGAGTAGTTTAATTCAATCTGAATGGACTTGAGGATTGCCACAAGAAAAATATCTCATCATAGTCAACACTATAACTTTGATGAAATCCCTTAGCAACCGGATAGAATTAATAGGTCTCCACCTTTCCGTCTGCACCTCTTATCCATCTAAAATCCACTCACATCCTATGGGTATTACCTCTTCAGGTGAATCAATGAATGTCCATACATCGTCAATCTTCATAGACTTCATTTCAGATTTAATGACTCCAAGTCACTTCTCAAAATTAGATCCTTATATAGTATCCGTATGGGAGATCAAATTTTTATTTCGAACCTAGAAACTAAAGTATCTACTTGACTGACACGGTACTCTACCGTATCTACACAAAGATGCCTTTACATCAGGCTTCAGATTTGATCTAATCAACTCTGATTCTATTGGTTTGTATCAGAGTCGGTTCCTTTATCTATCAAGTTTCACCAAGCTTATTCTTAATGGCATCTGTTCCTTCACCAAGAAACTTCTTTTTCAAAAAGAATGCCTTAAGATTCATAAACATCTCATGCCCATTAGATAGGTAGAAAAAATATTTTTAAAATAATATTTATCAGATCAAGATCCAAGCTAGTCAGTTTGTGAATATTTCATATAAGTTCGACACCTCAAACCCTAAGATAAGAGAGTATCAAATTACTTAAGTCCATATCTCATTTAGAATTTTGGTGATCTATTTGCTCGAAATATTCTTGAGCACATATTAAGTAGTCTCTAAACATAACCTCAGGTAGACCAGCAAATTCATAATAGATCGAATCATGTCTAACAAAGTTCAATTTCTTCTTTCAAACATCCTTTTAAACAGTGGTATCCCAAGAGAGGTCCATTGAGAGAAAATTCAATTCTTTTCAAGACATGTCAAAAATTACTGTAAAGGTATTCACTTCATCGGTCAAATCGATTAGTTCTAATACTCTTTACAGTTTATTTTTCTACCTCATTACAGAATCATTTAAATATTTCAACCGATTCAAACTTGTGCTTCATAAGCAAGACGCACCCATGCCAAGATAGATTGTCAAAGATTTTAATAAAGTAGTAAGCTCTCTTTTGGCACTTATGTTTATGAGTGTAAATATATCAATATGTACTAAACTCAGAACATCACTGGCTCATTCATCCTTTCTAATATGGTCACGCTCAGTGAAATGTACTTCTACAAATCATCCATGTGCCATATCCGTGTCACCACATGCCTTGGTTAAGAGGATAACCAACTAATATGGCATCCAATGATCTACACTTGATACAATTATTGTTCTTGTAATAATTGTATCATTTGATCGTGAGTAGGATTTAAGAACCACACAATAAATCTTTTTTTATCATTTTGAAAGTAGCTCTAAGAACTTCATCATAACATATGAGTTCTATTTAGAAAGATGTATTCCTTATGATGAATCTTGTCAGATAATATTTATCATTTTATAATTTATATACATATATGAAGCACAATCATCTATAACTTAGATGATTGGCTTTAGGACATAATTTTCAACAGATACATACTAATGCATATGGACTGATGAACATCAGTATCAGAGATGGATATTATTATTTTATTATATTTATAAATGATCTTCGAGGTATGGGCACATTTATTTAATGACACATAAGTCAGAATCGTTTGAAATATTCAAACGATTCTGTAATGAAGTAGAGAAGCAAACTGAAAAGAGTATTAAAACTCTTCGATCCGATCGAGAAAAAGAATATCTCTTCAATAAGTTTTTAATATATTTAGAAGAGAATGAGATTCTCTCATAATGGATCTCTCCTGGAACATCATAGCATAATGGTGTGTCGGAAAGAAGGAATTGAATCCTATTGGACATGGTTAGGTCCATGATGGGCTTTGCAAGTCTGCCGATCTTTTTTTGGAGATATGCACTCGAGTAGGCTTGTTATATTTTAAATAAAATTTTGAATAAGTCTGTAAGTAAAATACCACATGAGATGTGGACAGGATGTAAGCCAGTACTCTCTCACCTTAGGATTTGGGGATATCCGGCTTTTGTCAAATATTTGAAAACTAATAAGCTTGGACCTAGATCTAACAAGTGTCTATTTGTAGGATGTCCGAAAGAGATCAAGGGGTATTACTTCTTACATGCTAATGAATAGAAGATATTCGTCAGCAATAGGATAATTTTTTTAGAAACAATTCTTCTGGTCATGCCTTATCCTCTTTACTTTTTATATTCCTATATGCAATGATGGAGATGGAGTACTTGGAATCAGCAGAAGAGTTCCTTGGGGAAAGAACTAATACCTCAAAGATTAAACTTGATAAAGTTCGATCAGTAAAAGAACGGACACAATCTAGTAAACCCATAGAGTCAGACTTATTCCGATAGAGTACCGCATCAATAGAATAGATACTATAATTTCTTGGTCTAGGATGGTGATCCAATTGAACTTGATGAGAATAATGAGAATCCGATCACCTATATTGATGCGTTGTAGAGGTCTAAACTTTGATAAGTGGTTGGAAGCCATGAAATCTAAAATAGAGTCCTTGAAGGTCAATAATGTATGGATATTGGTTGACCCACCTGAAGGGATAAAATCTATAGGGTGTAAGTGGATCTTTAAAAAGAAGAGGGGTGCAGACGAAAAGATCAAGATCTATAAAGCCAATCTGGTTACCAAAGGTTACCGTTAGCTTTATGATATTGACTATGACGAGATGTTTTCTCCTGTGGCAATGCTCAAGTTCATTCGGATCTTGCTTGTGATAACAGCACATCTGGACTATGAAATCTAGTAAATAAATGTGAAAACAGTCTTCTTAAATGGAGAGCTGAAAGAAGAGGTGTGTATGATATAACCTGAAGATTTCATATCCACAGATGAGTCTAAGGTGTACAAACTTTAGAGATCCATTTATAGACTTAAGCAGGCATCTCGGAGTTGAAACATGTATTTTGATAAAGTGATCAGAACGTATGGTTTCATTAAGAATGGAGAAGAACCCTGCATATACAAGTGGGTTAATAACTCTATGTTAGTATTTCTTGTTTTGTATATGGATGACATTCTCTTAATCAGAAATGACGTCCCTGCATTATTGGGAATAAAGATTTGGTTGTCACCATAGTTCTCCATAAAGGACTTGAGAGAAGCATCTTATATCCTTGAGATGAAGATCTATAGAGATAGATCTAAAAGGCTGCTTGAATTATCTCAGTCCATGTACATTGATACTATGCTGAAAAGGTTCAGCATGGAGAATTACAAGAAAGACTATCTTCCGATAGGCCAAAAAATTTTTCTCTTGAAAAGTGATTATCCGACAACTCCTCAAGAGAAAGAGTGTATGAGTAAAATTTCATATACTTTGGTAGTGGGATCTATTATGTACGTCATGATATGTATGCAATTGAATGTGGCATACTCACTAGGGGTAGTAAGCAGATACCAGTCCGATCCAGATGAGAACCACTAGAATGACTATCCTTAAATATTTGAGAAATACTAATGATCAATTGCTTATCTATGGAGAATCTGACTTAAAACTTGTGGGGTTTACATACTCCAACTTTTAGTTGGATCAAGATGATAGCAAAAGCACATCGGGATATATTTATACCCTGAACGGTGGAGCAGTTTGCTGGAAGAGTTTCAAGCAGCACACTATGGCCGACTCTACCTATGAGGTAGAATATATCACGGCATCCAATGCTGCAAAAGAAGCTGTATGGTTACGAAAGTTCATCAACGAGCTCAGAGTGGCACCCTCTCTTGGTGGCCCCATCTTATTGTACTACGACAGCACTGGCACCATTACTTAAGTGAAGCTCACATCAGCGGATCAAGCACATTCTGCATTGCTACCACTTGATCTAGAAAATCATGGATCGAGGTGACATCGAGCTTTACAAGATCGACAGAAAGGAGAACCTGACTAACCCATTTACTAAAGCCCTCAGTGTCAAAGAGTTCGAAGATTATAAATCAAAGATGGGTGTATGATACTATATCGATTGGCTTTAGTCCAAGTGAGAGTTATTGGAAATTATTTTTTAAAACTAATCATCAGTCTGTTGATGGTTGAACTTATCATTGTAGTTATATATAAATTATTAAATTAATAAATATTATTTAATTTTTTCATCACTGTGTATATCTTATTTTGAACTCCTATCATGAGATGAAGTCCTTAGGACTATTTGATTCGATATAGGAGGATATATAGTTTAGTCCTTAAACCTTAAGTTTATGTTCAAATGATATACTATTATTAGGATGATAGCTATATCAAGTATAAGTCATTGTATGCCATGTACGTTAGTTGTCCTCTTAACCAAAGAGTATGAAGATACTGGCATGGCATGCAAGTGAGATGTAGGAGTACATCTCACTAAACGTGATCTACTGTTGAGCACTCTACTGTCAAGAATAGCTCGTGAAAGATATGAGTATAAGTGTCCCTCTGATCTGAGATCACCACGATGACTTGTAAGCAACTCACTGTGCTTTGATGCCGGACTATTTAAATTTTTAATTCAGTGATGAAAGATTTCTGGGTATGGTCAAGTACTTGCAAAGTCGGTGTGCAAGTCAAGATGTAATTGACCCCTCCGAATAAGTAGGAGTTAATATATCATTGTGTTTCAATTTGGTAAAATTTTGGCTAGAGTAATCCATGTGATGGATTTAAAAAATTGAAATATAATATGGATGATCATATCAGGGTTGACAGTTAAACCCTAGGTCATCTTGAGTATTTAAGTCAAAGAGATGAATTATATGGTAACCATATACCAATAGGTTCTTGAATGATGCTTTGCAATCTTTCGACCTATCCAGATGTCGGGTATCATTACTAGATGGTCACTTTGATTAGTATATAAGATTGTTTTTATACTATTGGCTTAGGTTCGAACCTATGGGGTCATGCTCAAAAGAAGTTTCTGGCTGAGTGGCTGATCGACGATTGAGAGTCATTCTAGGATAAAATAGTCAATTGGATTAATGATTAACCCTGTGTAAAAGTTACAATAAATTAATTTGTTAATTATTGATAAATTATAAGAGGATTGATTAGCAATTAGATTACTAATTAGTTTAATTTGATTAAGCATTGAGGTTTGGATCAAATCTAATTGAATTGGATTTAATTTGATTTGACCCGATTAGATTATGAGATGACCTAATTGCTAAGGGTGTTCGATTCCTGATTTGATCAAGATTTGAGCTCGATTAATTTTTGATTTGATTAAAATTTAATCAAAGCTATTTACTATCTAATTAGATTATATTTAGTGATCTAATTGGGTCTAACCTAATTCAGTTGGGTTAAGAACCTAATTGGATGAGAAATCAATTCGAATTCAAATCCCTTGCACCTCCTTTCTCTACACCCTCTATTTCTTCACACGAGAAATTTTTTGCATGAATTTTTTCTCATGCTTAGAAGTAGTTCCACACCCACCTCTGATTTTTTTTGAAATTAAAAATTGGTTCATTTAAATTTGAGTTCAAATGGGTTTGAATTTGAATGAAAATTTAGAGTCCAAATTGAGTTAGACCCTTTTGGACTCTTCTCTTCACGCCACCACCTTTCTCCATGCACAAAGTATTTTTGAATGAGATTTTTTGCACCATTCTAATATTGGTCGACAACTATCTGAATTTTTAAGAGGAAGATAAAGTTTGGTTCAATGTTCAATTCAAATTTGATTTGAATTGGTGATAAGGATCAACCAATGTTTGAACTTGAACCAAACTACCTAAATCTTATCCTCATCTTTTCTTAGGACGCCACCCTTAAGAAGGGATGAGTTTTGTGTGACAAAAAGAGTGATTTTTGGTATGAGAAATCTTAGAGTTGGGGTGTGAAAATCTGAGAGTAGGTCAGGATTCCGTGTGTGAGAAACAGAGGAAGTGATCTTCCTCTTGGGCGTTAGGTGTAGGGTGGGTTCTAGGATTTTGATTCTAGATTTTGTGAGAGGAAACATACAAGAGTTAGTCTTGTCTAATCTTCCACACCACCACCTCTCCTTAAAGCTTCATTTTTTGATCCAAAAAAGTCTGAAAGATCTGAAGAAAGGAGCTTGGATCAGCCATCCAATACCTTCGATGCGAGCTAGCACTCCTGAAAAAGAAAATCCGATCAGGGGCTTCAAGTGGACGATCTGTAGAGATTGGATGATCTTTGTGACTGCTTGACATCAGTAAGAGCTTTGTACCATACCTACCAGTAGTGAAGATCATCGACCCATGATAAGGTGATGAGTTCTGAACTCAATCGATGTGATCTGAAGGTTAGATCTGATTCAGGACATTGATGTAATTGATGTAGTTTTTATTTTATATCAAATTTTATATGCAAAATTTTTATGTCATAAATTCTTAATGATGATTTATATCTGATCTAAAGTATCTATAAGAGATTAAAGTATTTAATCTTTTATTTTTTACTATAAAATTTTAAAAATACATACTTTAAACTATCCATTTTTCCTTCATCATTCTGCTTTGGCCAAAGACTTCTAGAATCATCAACTTATGAGATCACATAGGATGTTCACTCCCTTTATTAGGAGTAATCGATCTCTTATTGACCACTCACAACTTTCATGCACACTTCACCATATTCAGAACATCCCACACAAGGATTAGAGAATCAAGTTAGGAAGTGAATTAAAATATGGATTCATGTACATAAGGTACCATGGTGATCTCAAGTCAAAGGATCACTTGCACAACTCCCACTAGAGAACAATCAGCTGACATATAAATAAGACTCCATCAGATATTCTCTTGTAGGTCAATTCAGTAAACTCATTCTCTAATGAGCACCCACATCCTTGTATTAGTGTCACCACACAAGTAATTGTGAGATCAACCATCCTCACCACTGAGCATACATAGATGTGCCAGCCTTACCGGTATCATTGATCTCCAACTCAATAGATCAATGACTGAAAATATTTTAAATCAGGGCTATCAAAGATTTAGGTCTCATTGACGTGATCTTATTACGGTCCTTTTCCAAACCTATAAGGTTCATTATAATCTTAAAACAATAATAAGATGTAGCATATAATGAATCAAAATATCTATTTTATTAATTAATAATTTCAAGTACATGAGTTTGAAAGATAAAATATAGAAAAATACTCTATCACATCCAATATGCGATTGATTTGTAAGGTATAATTCTTTCAATCTCTTACTTGCACTAAAACCAATCATCCTTATATTTGATGCCCATGCTATTTAGATGGTAGTCAAACTGTTATAATGATGAGGTCTTAGTGAATAGATCCACTATATTATTCTTGATGTCAACTCACTCTACGATCATATCACATCTTTCGACTATCTCTCGAGCGAGGTGGAACCATCTTAAGATGTGCTTGAATTTATGATGAGACCTCGATTCCTTGGCTTGAGCAATTGCCCCAGTATTGTCACAATAAAGAGGTACTGATTGTTCAATTTTCAAAATCACACTCAATTTTGAGATGAACTTCTTCATCCAGATGGCTTCCTTAGCAGCCTCACTAGCATCAATGTACTCAGCCTCAGTGACTGAGTCAGTAATGGTTTGCTGTTTGAAACTTTTTCAACTTATTGCTCCACTATACAGGATGAAAACATACCCAAATATGGATTTACTATTATCCAGATCAGATTAAAAACTAAAATCAATATAACCTTTCAGTTTCAAATCAGATCCTCCATATATAAGAAAAATATCTCTAGTCCTTTTCAAGTACTTGAGTATATTTTTTATAGTTTTTCAATGATCCTCCCCTAGATCTGTCAGAAATCTTCTTACAATGTCTAAGGCATAAGCCACATCAGGCCTGATATACAGCATAGCATACATAATCGATTCTACAGTCGAAGCATAAAGAATAGAACTCATTCTATTTCTTTCTTCAGATATCTTAGGAGATATCTTTTTAGAGAGTTGTATGCCATGACTCATGGGTAAGTAACCTCTTTTACTTCTCTCCATGTTGAACCTCTTCAACATAAGATCTATGTACCTTGACTGGGACAAGCCAAGCATCTTTTTAGATTTATCCCTATAGATCTTTATACCAAGTATATAGTATTGGAAAAGGTGCAGGGTTTCATGCATGAATTTCAAAATTTTTTTAAAATATAACGCAGCGAAACATATAAATTAAATAATTTAATTCATAAATGCATGCAATCAAATTACTAAACCCTACAATTAGGACCTATAACATGTCATATTATATTTATAAATCAGAAAATAAAAGATTTGGTATTGATCAAATCAATATCCTAGATCTGAAACAGTTTTAGATCTAAAACCTAGATCATATCTAGATAAAAGAAGAGATTAGATCTCTTACCTTTATGCAGATCAAGAACTCCACAGTTGATTTTCTTTGTTACCTTTGAAGCCGTACACACGTCCGACCTCTACAGATGATCCACACGAGGCTGCAACAAAATCAGAGGTTCATCGAATGAAGATCCGCTCGAAGTGCTAGCTTCTTGCAGATCCCTCTGGATGGTTAATCTAAAAAATATTCTTCAGATCTCTTGGATATTCCAAGAGATGAAGAATATGAGGAGGAATAAGAGAGAAGTCAAACTTTTTAACCTCCCTAAAATCAAAATTAATATTTAATAAAAAAGGATTCTAAGAGAAGACAGATCTTCTCCTTCAGTACATCAACAATTGATATCCTGAAAATATCTCTATGCTAGGACATGTGAAGACCTTCTTCTCTTGATATTTTTTTAGTTTCTAGATCTTATGATATCTAATTTTTCTCATAAAAAAATCTCATAATTTATGGAGAAGAAGAATTCTAAAAGAAACCTTAAGAAAAGACCTTCTTTTCTTCTTCTTCTTCCATCAGAACATGATCATATCATGTCCAAAATAAGATCACCATGCTCCAACTCTTTGGAGCATGAATTCACAATGCCATCCCTCTTTCTCTTTCAGATTTTTTATCATATAAAAAGATATAAAACAAAGAGATATTAATATGAAAGGAAAAAATAATAAGAGAAGACAATCTTCTCTCTTACCTTTCTCTCTACAAGACAACAATCTTTGATCTCTTGATTGAAGACTTTTCTCCAAGGATTTTGGTACCTCAAACTACCCATGTAATCCTTCTTTCTCTCTCATATTTTATCATATAAAAATACAAAAACAAAGAGGAAAAAATATGAAAGAAAACCAATAAGAGAAGACAATCTTCTCTCTTACCTTTCTTCTCTACAAGACATCAACTTTTGATCTCTTGTTAGAGGACTCTCCTCCATGGATTTTGGTACCTAAAACCTCCTAGGTCTTTGTTGTTCTCCTCTGGTATTTCGCTCAATTTTTAATAAATTTTTGACTCCTCTATAATGGCATATGGGGTGGCCTCCTTTTATATGGCAGACTAGGTCATAAGACCTAGTCTAACATGGAATCCTTGGGGTGTCCAACTCTTGGACGCCCCCTATCTCATTTATTTTGTGGATAGCATGAAAATAACCACAAAAGGGGCAAAAAAAAGGAGGATAAATATGGAGAAAGTTGGCACAAGAGAGGGAGGGAAGAGTCCTTGTGAAGAGGGACTCTTTCAAAAAGAGAAATAGGCTAAACCACTTTCCACAGTGAACCAAATTAATTTTCATATTGAACTAGATCAAATTTGATTCAAATCTCTAAAATAAGTGGTGTGAGATTACTTCTCTTAGATATGGAAATTATAAAAAAATTATCTGGAATTAATTAGTGGGCATGGGCTTTGATTTTCTTAGGTGGCGTAAGAGAAGATGGAATCCTAGTCTAACTAGGATTCTTATTTAGGTTAGGTCAAATACTTTGAACCCAATTTAAATTAATTACAACCTAATTAATGGTGATCCTAGTTCAACTAAAAGTTTAATTAAATTAGATTAAATTATATTTAATTTAAATCCTAACTTAATTAGGAATTAGGTGCATACAAGTCCTAGTCAAATAGGGACTTGTTCTCCCTTGCAACTGGCTTATCCAATAAACTAATTAGACTTAATTTAATTAAATCTAAACTAATTTTAATTGAATCATATTTAATTAGACTTGATCTCAACCTAATTGCTCAATCAGATTGAGCCAATTAGCAATCCAATTGCCAATGATCCTCCTGCAATACTTGTATTAGGTCAAACATTAATCACATTGATTGTTTAAACTTAGAACGATTCTCAATCATCGATTCCCCATCTGATTAGGTTACAACCTCTTATGTGTGTGATCCTATAGACTCATATCTAAGTTGGTAGCATAGAAATTAATTTCTATACTAGTCGAAGTAACCATCTAGCAATGGTTCCCGACGTCCAGATAGGTAGAATGTATACAAAGCAACATTCTAAGAATTCTGACCCATAGTTACCATATAATTCAACTTTTTGATCAATAATGCTCAAGATGACTTAGAGTATGCTGTCAACACTCATGTAAGTCATCTCTATTGTGTCTCAAAATTTTGCAAATCTCATGACTCCTCACGAGGATTACCCAGGCCTAGGTTTTGCTAAATTGAAACACAGTGAGACATTCTCTTTCTGAAGTTAATCAGGAGTGATCAATCCTATCTTGACTCACACACCGACTTCACAAGTACTTGACTGTATCTAGAAGCTTTTCGAACCTATATTAAAAAATACAGGCAGTCCGGTACCAAAGCACAGTGGGTTGCTTGCAAGTCACTGTGGTGATCTCAGGTCGGAGGGACACTTATACCCATTGGTCTTAGCTAACTACTCTTGATAGTAGAGTGTTACATTGATCACGTTCAATGAAGATGTACTTCTATATCTCACCTGGATGCCATACCAGTGTCTCCACACCACTTGATTACGAGGACAACCAATGCATATGGCATACAGCAACCTACACTTGATAAATTATCGTCTTTGTTAATAACTTATCATTTGATCGTGAACAATTTAAGAACCATCTGATAAATCCTCCTTTATCGATTGATTATGGTTCTAAGGACTTCATCATAATTTAAGAGTTCATTTAAAAAAGGTAGAACTTTTATGATGAATCTGTCAAATAACTATTATTATTATATAATTCATATACTAATTTCAATCATCTACCACTTAGATGATTGGCTTTAGGACATATTTTTCAACAACTCTCACTTGTACTAAAGCCAATCAGAATGATATCAAATATCCTATCTTCCACTTGAGTTCATAGAACTTTCTAGTTTTGAGGCCTCAGCAAATGGGTTGGTCAAGTTCTCCCTTTTCATCGATCTTTCAAAGATCGATGTCACCCTGATCAAAAATCAAAAGTGATAGTAATACAGAGTATGCTGGTCCTTTGATTCTTTAGCCAGATTTATGGCTCCAGTGCTATGATAGGACTGGACCATTAGTGAAGGGTGCCACTCCCAGCCTGCTAATGAAGCTCAGCAACTACACAGCTTACATGACAGCATCATATGCTACGATGTACTCTATATCACTAACTTAGTAGGCTAAAGTATCTTGTTTAAAACCTTTCCAGCAGATTGCTCCTACAATTAGAGTATGATCCGACACTTTCTTGTTGTCATCTTGATCTGACTAAAATCAAAACATCCACATGTTTAAAGTCAGTATTTCCATATTTGAGTCACTAGATCTTAGTATTTCTCAAATACTTAAGGATTGTCATTACAATCTTCTAGTGGTTCTTACTTAGATCAAACTGGTATATGCTCACTACCATTAGTGAGCATACCATATCTGGTCTTGAACATGGAGAAATTAGATGACACCCATGTGGGGAAAATTCAGTGCAGGAGTAAAATGGTAATTTTAAAACTTTTCAAAATCACTATTTTATAGTAAAAATTATTAATTAATCTAATTAATTAATAAAAATTTATCCTACACTAAGATCTAAATATGATATATAGCATGCATGCATTTAAATTTGAAATTCGAATTTGAACAGTAAACACTTTACTGTAATGTATTCAGAACACAATACCTTTATGCGGGTAGTAGATCACTGTAATCTGATCACCATCGGGACAGTCTGATCATCACGATGCAGCCACATAGTATGTCTGACCTCTGTGGATCATCCACATGAAGCTCCCGGTCTGATCGACTCCTCACGAGTGCTAGCTCGTTGTAGAGCCCTTTCGACGGTCGATGCTGATCGAACTCCTTCGATCAATGTCTGTCAATTCTTTAGATGCTCTGGATCATCAGCAGACATGCTTGAGAGGATGTTGAAGATCTCTCTAAAATTTGGTGGGCTCACGACACTCGTAGCTCACCTTCTCACTTTTCGAACTCCAGGCTGAAACCTTGAAGAACTCACTGAAACCCTGCGCACACTTTTTCTTTCTTTTCTTTCTTTTTCTCTCGGAAGGATATAGACCTTCACCTTGCACACAAGGATTCCTCACGCCCAAATTTTCTCTTCAAAATTTTTCTTGCACATGCCCCACTCTTCTCTTCCTTTTAAAATAATGTCAAACATCTTATCCACGTGAGAGGATAAAGATGAGTAATTGCACATTTGAATTCAAATCAAATTTTGAATTCAAATGGAAATCAATTTATCCCTATCCACTAAGGGCATGAGAAGAAGAGGGTGTGGCTTAATTTGTGTGTGAGTGATTTCATGAGAAATATTTTCTCGTGTAATAAATGGGGTGCTAAAAGAGGATAAGGTCAAGGCGTTAAGGTTGGTTGCTCATTCAAATTCAAACTTTATTTTGAATTTGAATGGCCAACCAATCATCCTTATCCACTCATTTGGTGCATTAAAGTAGGGCGTGAGGAGGGTTTTGCATGAGGAAAAAATTCATGAGAACTTCCTTCTCGTGAATTCAAATGGGCACAGTGGAAGTGAGGTGGTGCAAGGAGAGTGGGTCAAGGTGGTTTCATTATTTAAACCAACCTAATTGAACCAAATAAGTTAGGTCCAATTAGACTAATTTAAACCCAACTTAATTAGGCTTAATTAGGCTCAATAAAATCTTAATCAAATCAAAAATTGATTAAGCCCAACCCCTGATCAAATCAGGGACCAAACCATCTCGATGATTAGGTCAACTCTTAACCTAATCGGGTTAAACCCAACCGAATCCAATTCAATTGGACTTGATCCAAAAATAATTACTCAATCAAATTGAGTTAATTAGTGATCAAATCACTAATTAAACCTCTCATAAATATTGAGTCCAAATTCGATGGGTAATCGGGCATCAGAATTCATCGATATGTAACCCTGATCGAAGAGTCCCAAACTAGTGGGACTCTTGACCCCGATACCCAAAATGTGTGGGACTCACGATCAGAGAATCCTGATTCTCGATCACAGTCTCAAACACGTAGGACTCATAGTCCACAAGCATTAGGACTCTTCATCAACCATCAGATCAGATAGGAACCTCTAATGTGTGTGACCCCGCAGGTTCGAACCTAAGCCGGTAGCACAGGAACCAATTCTTGTACTAATCGAAGTGACCATCTAGCAATGGTACCCGATGATCGGATAGATCGAATAGTCACAATTGTAATATTCAGAACCGACGTGAATATGGTTACTGTATAATTCATCCTTTTGACTTCTGTGTTTAGGACGACTCAGGGTTAAACTGTCAACCCTGATTAGATCATCCGAATCGTGCTCAACTCAAACAGTCCTGTGACTCCTCACAAAGACTATCCTGGCTAAGGTTTTGCTAAATTGAAACATGACTATACACAGCTCCTGAACTGGAGTGGTCAATCTCATCTTGACACATGCACCGACAAGTCAAGTACTTGACTACACCCAGCAGCCTTCCGTCACTGAATTAGAAATTCAGGTAGTCCAGTGCCTAAGTGCAGTGAGTTGCTTGCAAGTCACCATGACGGTCTCAGGTCGGAGGGATATTTATATCCATATTCCATCAGAGCAAATCTTGACAGCAAAAATAGCTCCGGAGTCAGTCACGTTCAGTGCAGATGTACCCTTACATCTCACCTGTATGCCATACCAGTATCTCCACACTCATTGGTTAAGAGGACAGCCAACCTATATGGCACACAACGACCTATGCTTGATAAACATTGTCATCCTTAGTAACAACGTATCATTTGGTCGTGAACAGATTTAAGGACTAAACGATAAATCCTCCTTTGTCGAGTCTAAATAGTCCTAAGGACTTCACCACAACATAGGAGTTCATTAGAAGATGCAACATTTTATGATAAAAAATATCAAAATAATTTTTATTAATTCATAATTTATGTACATATACAAAAATAAGCACAACCGTCAACAGACTGACGATTGGCTTTGGGACATTATTCCCAACAACCCAAACCTTTATTCTTTGCAATGCTGGAATGCCATTCCCGATTAAGAGAATTTCATCCACAGACAACACAAAGAATAACACTACAGAAAATTTTGCCCACTTGTAAATGCAGGGTTCTTCTTTATTCATAACAAAGACATATGTTCAAAACGTATGTTCTAACTCTGAGATAATAGCGAAACGAGCTTTATAGGTCTCCACCTTCCCGTCTGTGCTCCTCTGATCTTTTTGAAAAAATCCATTCACACCCAATGGGTTTTATTCCTTCAAGTGAATCATCTAGTGTCCATACACTATTGATTTTCATGGACTTCAATTTGGATTTAATGGCTCCAAGCTACTTCTCAGAGTTAGACCACTGCATTGCGTTTACTTTAATGGGCTCCGAGTTTTATCTAATCAAATCCGATTCTGTAGGTTTACTAGATTATGTCAGTTTATTTTCTACCAGTCAAACTTTCAAGTTCAACTTGATAGGCATCAATTCCTTCTCTAAGAAACTCCTTTCCAAAAGGAATGCCCTACTGCTGATGAGCATCTTATATTCTTCAGCATGATAGAATTAGTAACCCTTAAACACCTATTGGATCATGAACCAAGTTTATCTGTATGCAAACCTTTAACATAGGCCGATCAACTCCAAACCCAAAGGTGAGAGAGTCTAGGTCTATGCTCGATCCATATCTCATATGAAATCTGCACAACAGACTTACTCAGTATATTTTCAGAGTAAAACAAGTAATCACACAAGAGCACAATCCTAAAACAGACAAATTAGTGAACCCTATCATGGATTGAATCATGTTTAACAAAGTTTAACTTCTCCTTTCAGATACACTGTGTTCTGAAAAAGAATCCACTGAGAGAGAATCCAATTTTCTTTTGGATATGTCATCCTTTTCATCATTTGAATCATTTGAACATTTCAAATGATTTGGCCAGATGCACCCATGCCCAAATAGGTCATCTGTAATAAAATATTAATATCTTTCTGTGGCACTTAAGTTCATAAGTCTACATACATCACTATGTATGAGACTTAGAACTTTATTAGCTCTTTCATCTTTTTCATTAAAATGTGACTTTGTCATCTTTCCAAGAAGATAAGACTCACAGGCTATCAATGATTCACAATCATTAATGTCAAGGTTTTCCTCTCAAGCTAACCTGTTTATCCTGTTCTTATCAAGATGACTAAGCCTATAATACCAAAGATAGACATTCATGACATTATCTAACTTGGGTGTGTATATTACACTTAACAGGCTATGTAAATGTCATTTTCTTATTGTCCATGTATTATTGTAACATTATTCATAATAATACCACAATAATCTTCCTTTATGAATGATGATCTTTAGCCAAAAGGCCAACAAAGATTATAAACAATGGACAATAGTAACAATTATTTTAAATGATAATATTTAAAAATAAGCTCTACAATTTCTAAAGTTAGGATTGAAATAAGACTTCCATCCCTAACATTCAAGAATTTCTCACCATTTTTAAATACTCCACTTACTTGTAGTCTTAGCAATAAATTGTATAAAACTATTGGTATCTAATACCTAGGCAGTGGAATTACATAGAGAAACTTTAAGGTGTTATCATATAACATCTTTGATGAGCAACCCTTGCTCCTTTCTCTTGTTTAGCCTATTATGGTCAAGGGAAGCAAGACAATTCTTCTTCCTATGACCCTGTACTTTTGCCTGATTTGGATCAATTTTGGACTAATTATTTTGACTTCACTAAGAAGCCCTAATACGAATCCATTCATACTGCTGAACCAAATTTAACTTTCGATACTAATTAATGAAGTTGGGTTCCATAAGTCATCACTGTCTAACAGCGATTAGAGCAATTAAGGTTTAGCCTTATTTTGAGAAAAGAGAATAATGACCTAATGTATATGAATTATTTTAAGCCTAGAGACTTGGACTTTAGTCTCAAGGTTCTCCCACTATTTTATTCAAATTGGTAGCCTCTACCTCCAATTTGGAAAATTACTTTAATTTCTTAGTAGGTATTAGAATCCACATAGACTACACATAAGCTCGACTTTGGTCGGCCAACCCATGTGCATCTACAGGTAGGTTCATTAATCAATTATTTCTCCAAATAACTTCTAGTAATTTAATTTTGCTCTAGAAACCTAATCAGTAGGTTTTGGCCTCCTCTGTAAGGATCCGATTAGGTCTAACCATTAATATGACCATACTTGATGCATCTAACCAACAAATGATTAAGCCCAATTTTGGTTGGCTAACCTAACCATCATTAGAGAGACACATCCAAGTCGTCATATGATGAGTGATAATTTCATTAGTTAACAAGCACCAATCCTTTGGGTCTGTAATGATTATTGAGTTAATGGACTCATTATCAAACACCTTAATGGGAGGCTATGACTCAGTTATCTCCATAACTTTGTCATTTTAAGGACCTAATAATTTTAGAAGATTTAAAATTATCAGTGATTTAAGGATAGAAAAGACATGGACCAATTCGCTCCCACTGACTTCATCAAGTCAGGTCCTCCCACTGACTTCTCAAGTCATTAAAAAGGACTAGGATTAAATTTGGTCCATGGGCACCTAGATCAGTCTCACTGAATGAAATCAGACTCTCTGATTTCCTATGTGACATGGGTTAGCACGAATCAATGAGCAACCTAATCAAGACCTAATTAACTACATTGGCCAGGTAAGTATGATCGATGGGAGGGTCTGCCAATACTTGCCTTAGACACCATAAAAAATGGCTAGGTAAGCATGCTCCCAATTAAAAACCATCGATCAAGTTTACCTTAGACACCAAATGATTTATCAGTTTTGATTTGGTCTGCCTAAAGATTTGGGCTCAGCCACTGAGCCACGATCAGTGTCCATTAGTTAGATATATGGACTTTGATCGACTACAACTATTGAAGTGATCTATAGAAATGACCTAATCCTAATTAACTTTTAATTAGGTTTGATCAATTTCTTAACTTAGTCCATATTTAATCTAACCTTAGGTCTAACCCAGTTAATGATCTAATCAAAGCTAACCCATTACCCTTTGACCCATGTTTTATGAAATTATCTTAGGATCTTTAAATCACAAACCTTTATCTTAAACAATCACTTAATTCTTTTAATTAAGTTTATGGCTGAGGGTTGGAGTTCGGCATTTTGAAAAATATTTTCAACTTTTGAAAGGTTTAATACAATCTAGTGTTGCTTCACTAAATAGATCGACTCATTTCAAAAATGGATCAGCTTATTTCACTAACAAATACTAACAATTAAAATTAATCAAAAATATAATTCAGCCAACTTTTTAGTCGAGCTGACATGCTGGTCGAGCCGGCCCGATCAGCAAATAGAACCTTCGCAAGATCTTGTTCTAGGCTGATGATTTTAATCTATGTTCATTACATAAAACTTCATGAAATAAAATAGACTTAATCTAAAATATTCATGACAAGATTTATTTAAACTCTTTTAAATTTTTTAGATCGCAACGTACTAGGACAACCTTTGCACTGTAAGGGATAAACCTTATAGCAGGACAACCTACAGTTCGTGCGATCATTATTTTATTTTTTAGATTTATTTTAATATAATTATGAATATGTTATAAAAGAACCTAGATGCTCTGATACCACTGTTGGAAAAGGTACAGGATTTCATGCATGAATTTTAAAACTTTTTTTAAAATATAACGCAGTGGAATATATAAATTAAATAATTTAATCTATAAATGTATGTAATCAAATTACTAAATTCTATAATTAGGACCTATAACATGTCATATTATATTTATAAATTAAAAAATAAAAGATTTGATATTGATCAAATCAATACCCTAGATCTAAAACAGTTTCAGATCTAAAACCTAGATCATATTTAGATAAAAGAAGAGATCAAAACTCTTACCTTCATGTGGGTTGAAAACTCCATGGTTGATTTTTTTTGTTGCCTTTGGAGCCGCAAATGCATCCGACTTCTATAGGTGATCCACACGAGGCTGTAACAAAATCAGAAGTTCATCGAACGAAGATCCGCTCGAAGTGCTAGCTTCTTATAGATCCTTCCGGATGGTTAATCTAAAAAATATTCTTCGAATCTCTTGGATATTTCAAGAGATAAAGAATATGAGGAGGAATAAGGGAGAAGTCAAACCTTTTGATCTTCTTAAAATCAAAATTAATATTTAATAGAAAAGGGTCCTAAGGGAAGACAGATCTTCTCTTTCAGTATATCAACAATTGATATCCTGAAAATATCTCTATGCTAGGACTTGAGAAGACCTTCTTCTCTTGATATTTTTCTATGAGAAAAATCAGATATCATAAGATATGAAAACTAGGTCCAAAGAGTTGGAGCATGGTGATCTTATTTAGGAAAAGACCTTCTTTTCTTCTTCTTCTTCCATCAGAACATGATCATATCATGTCCAAAATAAGATCACCATGCTCCAACTCTTTGGAGCATGAATTCACAATGCCATCCCTCTTTCTCTTTCAAATTTTTTATCATATTAAAATATATAAAAGAAAGAGATATTAATATGAAAGGAAAAAATAATAAGAGAAGATAATCTTCTCTCTTACCTTTCTCTCTACAAGACATCAACCTTTGATCTCTTGATCGAAGACTTTCCTCCAGGGATTTTGGTACCTCAAACCACCCATGTAATCTTTTTTTCTCTCTCATATTTTTATCATATAAAAACATAAAAATAAAGAGGAAAATATAAAAGAAAACCAATAAGAGAAGACAATCTTCTCTCTTACCTTTCTTCTCTACAAGAGATAATCTACAAGACATCAACTTTTGATCTCTTGTTAGAGGACTCTCCTCCATGGATTTTGGTGCCTAAAGCCTCCCAGGTCTTCCTCGTTCTCCTATGGTATTTCTCTCAAATTTTCACAAATTTTTGACTCCTCTATAATGGCATATGGGGCGGCCTGCTTTTATATGGCAGACTAGGTCATAAGACCTAGTCTAACAAGGAGTCCTTGGGGTGTCCAACTCTTGGACGCCCCCTATCTCATTTATTTCATGGATAGCATGAAAATAACCACAAAAGGGGAAACAAAAAGAAGGATAAACATGGGGGAAGTTGGTGCAAGAGAGGGAGGGAAGAGTCCTTGTGAAGAGGGACTCTTTCAAAAAGAGAAATAGGCTAAACAACTTTCCACATTGAACCAAATTAATTTTCATATTGAATCAGATCAAATCTGATTCAAATATCTAAAATAAGTGGTGTGAGATTACTTCTCTTAGATGTGAAAATCATAGAAAAATTATCTGGATTTAATTAGTGGGCATGGGCTTTGATTTTCTTAGGTGGCGCAAGAGAAGATGGAATCCTAGTCTAACTAGGATTCTTATTTAGGTTAGGTCAAATACTTTGAACCTAATTTAAATTAATTGTAACCTAATTAATGATGATCTTAATCTAACTAGGAGTCCAATTAAATTAAATTAAATTATATTTAATTTAAATCCTAACTTAATTAGGAATTTAGTGCATACAAGTCCTAGTCAAATAGGGACTTGTTCTCCCTTGCAACTAGCTTATCCAATAAGCCAATTAGACTTAATCCAATTGAATCCAAACTAATTTTAATTGAATCATATTCAATTAGACTTGATCTCAGCCCAATTGCTCAATCAGTTTGAGTCAATTAGCAATCTAATTGCCAATGATCCTCCTGCAACACTTGCATTAGGTCAAACATTAATCACATTGATTGTTTAACCTTAGAACGATTCTCAATCATCGATTAACCATTTGATTAGGTTACAACCTCTTATGTGTGTGACTCTATAGGTTTGAACCTAAGCTGGTAGCATAGAAATCAATTCCTATACCAATCGAAGTAACCATCTAGCAATGGTTCCTGACATCCAGATAGGTCGAATGTATGCAAAGCAATATTCTAAGAATCCTGACCCATGGTTACCGTATAATTTATCTTTTTGACTAATAATGCTTAAGATGACTTTGAGTATGCTGTCAACACTCATGTAAGTCATCTCTATTGTGTCTCAAAATTTTGCAAATCTCGTGACTCCTCACGAGGATTACCCAGACCTAGGTTTTGCTAAATTGAAACACAGTGAGACATTCTCTTTCTGAAGTTAATCAGGAGTGGTCAATCCTATCTTGACTCACACACTGACTTCATGAGTACTTAACTATATCCAAAAACTTTTCAAATCTATATTAAAAAATACAGACAGTCCGACATCAAAGTACAGTGGGTTGCTTGCAAGTCACTGTGGTGATCTCAGGTTGGAGGGACACTTATACCCATTGGTCTTAGCTAACTACTCTTGACAGTAGAGTGTTATATTGGCACGTTCAATGCAGATATACTCCTATATTTTACCTGGATGCCATACCAGTATCTCCACACCACTTGGTTATGAGAACAACCAACGCATATGGCATACAGTGACCTGCACTTGATAAGTTATCGTTATTGTTAATAACTTATCATTTGATCGTGAACAATTTAAGAACCATCCGATAAATTCTTCTTTATCGATTGATCGTGGTTCTAAGGACTTCATCATAATTTAGGAGTTCATTTAAGGAAGACAGAACTTTTATGATGAATCTGCTAAATAACTATTATTATTAGATAATTCATATACTAATTCTAATCATCTATCACTTAGATGATTGGCTTTAGGACACATTTTCCAATATATAGGATGCTTCACTCAAGTCTTTTATGGAAAACTTTTGTGATAGCCATATTTTGACCGATTGTAACATAGGGATGTTATTCTCAATAAGCAGTATATAATCCACATACAAGATCAAAAAGATAGCAGCGCTCCTACTAGTCTTCTTGTACACACAAGGTTCATCCATATATTTGATAAAGCCAAATGATTTGACTGTTTTATTAAAATGAATGTTCCAACTTCTCGATGCTTGCTTTAATCCATAAATAGATTTTTTTAGCTTGCATACTTAATTTGCTCTTCCACTAGAGATAAATCCCTTTGACTGAGTCATATAGACTTTCTCCTCAAGATTTTCATTGAGAAAGGTGATCTTGACATCCATCTGTTAGATTTCATAGTTATGGTATGCAGCAATAGCAAGCATGATCTGAATAGACTTGAGCATGGCTACAAGCAAAAAAATTTCTTTATAATCAACACCTTACTTTTGTCTGAAATTTTTTGCCACCAGTCTGGCTTTATAGATCTCTACCTGGCCATCTACTCTAATCTTCTTGTTGAAGACTCATTTGCAACCTATTGAAGTTACACCCTTAGGCGCATCAATCAAAGTCCAAACTTGGATGGTATACATGGAGTCCATTTCAGATTTCATGGTTTCAAGCTATTTGTTAAAGTCACTACTCATGATGGCATTCAAATAGATCGTTGGATCATCATTCTCAACGATGTGTGATATGTTGTCATTCTCAATGATAATCCATACCTGAGTGGTACATTATGCACTCTACTTGACTTTCAGAGAGGAGGTGTGTGCAGTGACTGTGTCTCAACAATGGACACTTCTGGTTGAGCGTCAGCTTGTGAATTCTCCACATGCTGATTCTGGATAGACTGTAGGTTTAGAACTTCTTCAAGTTTAATTGTCCTCCCACTGTCCCCTTCTTGGATGAACTCTTTCTCCCAAAAAATGGCATGCCTACCAACAAATATCTTTTGTTGAGTAAGATGATAGAAGTAGTACCCTATACTCTCCTTCGGATAACCTACAAACCTATATTTTTCTAATTTAGCACTAAGCTTATGTCCATCAATATTTTTCACATAAGTAGGGTAATCCTAAATCTTAAGATGTTTAAAACTGGATCTCTTTCCTTTTCATATCTCGTATAGAGTGCTAGTGATAGATTTTGATAGTACTTTATTTAAAACATATACCATGGTTTCAAGAGCAGATCTTTGAAAGGAGATCGAAAGATCTGTGAAGCACATCATGGACCACACCATATCTAATAAGGTGTGATTTCTTCTTTCTATAATACTATTTAATTATGGAGTGTAAGGAGGTGTCCACTAAGAGAGAATATCATTTTCTTTTAAATGATCGAGAAACTCACTAGTTAACTATTCTCCTCCTCGATCAGATCGAAGAGCTTTAATATTTTTGCCAGTTTGTCTCTCAACCATTCTTTGATACTCTTTAAACTTGTTATAGGCTTTAGATTTATATTTCATTAAATACACATATCCAAATCTTGACTTATCATCAGTAAATGTGATGAAGAAGGAGTATCCTCCTCTAACCTGAGTTGACATTGGACCACAAACATCAGCATGTACTAGATCAAAAATATCACTCATCCTTACTTCATGTCCAGTAAATGGAGTTTTGATCATCTTATCTATGAGACAAGATTCATAAATTTTATATGATTCAAAATTATAAGGATCAAAGAATTTATCTTTGTATAATTTGTTAATTCTTGACTCATTTATATAACCAAGTCAGCAGTACCAAAGGTATGTGATATTCACATCTTCTCTCTTTTTTTTCTTCATATTATCAATATGAAGTACGTTATCATTAAGTAATAAGAATAAAAGATCATTATCAATGAAAGTATTTCTATAAAATTTATTAGAAAGATAAATAGAACAACCATTGCTCTTAGCTTTTATTTCAAAATTTTATTCTAATAATAGAGGTACAGAAATAATATTTTTAATAATTTTAAGAATGTAATAATAGGTCTTCAGTTTCAAAATTTTGTCCAAAGGCAACTTCAACATTTTGATTCTTATGGCTTCGGCCTAGATGGACTCTCCACTAGTGCCGAATAGTATGAAGTCACCTTCATTCAGACTCCATATTTTCTGCAGATCCTACAATGATTTATAAAGGTATGAGCCACATGTAGTATCCAATACCCAAGAATTTGAAGTTGAAGTGCTTAATGATAAGTTTATTTGTATCATATATAAATATTTAGCAATGTTTGCTTTCTTGTGCTTCAAAGTTATAAGGTATTCCTTGCAATTCCTCTTCCAGTGCCCGTTCTTGCCGCAATGATAGTAAGTACAGAGACCTTCTTCACCTTTTTCTTTAAGATGCTAGCCTTAGGATTTATCTTTTTGTTAGAATCCTTCTTGCTTTTCTTCTTGGAGATCTTATCCATAAGAAGAACTGGAGCCTTTTCATCCTTGAAATGGCTCTCTACTATTTTAAGCATATTCAACAGTTCAGGTAGGCTAGTATTTAGTTTGTTTATATAGAAGTTAATGACAAACTATGAGAAAAAATTAGAGAATGACTACAGGATCAAATCCTAATTGAGCTCACCATCCATATTGAAATCCAATTGTCCCAGATGAGTGATCAAATCTATCATCTTAAGGATATGAGTTTGCATGGATGTGCCTTTACTCATCCTGGCACGGAACAACTACTTAGATATCTCATATCTAGTAGTTCAGTTTTATTCTCCATATAACTCCTTTAAATTAAGGACTATGGAAGGAACATCCATGGCTTCATGCTGCCTCTGAAGCTCATTGTTCATGAAGGCTGTTGGTGCAAAAATCCGCTTGCGCCGGAGAAGCTGGAGTCGCGGTCGTCGCCGGGACCTGCAAAAGAAGTCTAAATCGGAGGTGGGGTTGCTCCGACAAGACCCTCTGACGCTCAAGTCAGTTCTCTGTCTCAACAAGAATGGAGTGCTCGAACAAAAATTTTAGCAGAGTTTCTAGGTAAAAATGAGAGCTCAGAGAATAACGTATCTGGGGTCCCCTTTTTATAGGCAGAGGGAGCAACAGACTGATAGTGATATTTGTAACCGTCTGGCAGTGGGCTGCCCATGGTCAGGAGGAGTTTATCATGAAGAGTAATGGGGTGGAGTCGTGGCTGTCATCATGGCTCACCACGTGGAATCAGTTGCGGGGAGTGGAGCGGCGTCCGTTATCGCGACTCGCCAAGGAGTGGTGGAACCGCACAGGATCTGCCGCAGGGAGTGGAGCAGAATCGTGGCCGTTAGTATGGCCTACCAGGGAGTAATGGAGCTATGTAGGGTCCGCCGTAGGGAGTGGAGCAGAACCGTGGCCATTATTGTGGCCTGCCAGGGAGTAATGGAGCTACGTACGGTCCGCCGTAGGGAGTGGAGCGGTGCTGTCCGTTACTGTGGCCTGCCAGGGGGTCCAGACTTATCGGTCAAAGTTCGGTTGGAGTCGGTAGCTGGAGTCAGAAGTGAAGTCTGGCACCTGTAGGAGCTCGAACGAGGTCTTCCTACAGTCGAAATAGAAGATGGAGTCTGGCTCACGTAGGAGTCCGGACGAAGTCTGCCCGCAGTCGGAGTAGAAGATGGAGTCCGGCTCACGTAGGAGTTCGGACGAAGTCTGCCTGCAATCAGAGTAGAAGACGGAGTTCGACTCCCGTAGGAGTCCGAACGAAGTCTGCCTACAGTCGGAGTAGAAGATGGAGTCTGGCTCCCGTAGGAGTCCGGACGAAGTTTGCCTACAGTCGGAGTAGAAGATGGAGTCCGGCTCCCGTAGGAGTCCGGATGAAGTCTTCCTGCAGTCAGAGTAGAAGGCGAAGTCTGGCTCCCGTAGGAGTCCGGACGAAGTCTGCCTGTAGCTGGCGAGATCAGGCTCCCGTAGGAGTCCGGTCAAAGTCTACCTGCAATTAAAGTCAGAGGCAAAGTCTGGCTCTCGTAGGAGTCCGAATGAAGTTTACCTGTAAGCGAAGTCATGGGCGGAGCCCGGCTCCCGTAGGAGCCCGGGCGAAGCCTTCCCACAGTCAGGGTCGAGGATGGAGCCCGGCTCCCATGGGAGTCCGGGCGAAGCCTTCCAGCAATTGAGGTTGGGGATGAAGTTCGGCTCTCGTAGGAGCCTGACAAAGTTTACCTGCAAGTGAAGTTATGGGCGAAGCCCGGCTCCCGTAGGAGCCCGGGTGAAGCCTTCCCACAGTCGGGGTCGAGGACAGAGCCTGACTCCCATTGGAGTCCGGGCGAAGCCTTCCAGCAGTTGAGGTTGGGGACGAAGTTTGGCTCCCGTAGGTGTTCGGACGAAGTCTGCAAGCGAAGTCATGGGTGGAGTCCGGCTCCCATAGGAGCCATTACAGAGTCTGCAGGTGAAGTCGTGGGTGAGATCCGGCTCCCGTAGGAGTCCGGATGTCACGAAGAATCTGGTCCTGCAATTGGAGTCGGGGGCGAGGTCCGGCTCCCGTAGGAGTCCGGACGTCGCGAAGAATCCGGCCGATGCTGGCGGGGTCTTGCCCGTCGGCAAAACTTGGAAGCGTGGTGGGGGCTCGGCCGCCAGGGAGGTTTGAAGAGACGTTGCCAGAGGTCGAAAGTCAGTTGGATCCCCAGAGGGTCATTTCCGTCACGAACTTCGGCTGGGGGGTATTTTATACCCAACACCAGTTCCCCTACTTTCGAGTTTGAATTTCGAATGAAGGAAGTACAGAAAGATTATCACAGCCAAAGTTCTTCCCTCGACGTCCGTGCGCGATCGTCCTCAGATATTTTGGCATTTAATGCGCGCATGCTGGAGCCTTTTTTCGATTAGGGCGACCTGAAGAGTCTTTTCGAAACTCTCACCGGGACATGATCCCAAGCATCATGCCATGAAAGTCCGCGAACGGTCAACCCTAGGTCGCGGTGAGTGGGACACGCGGGACACATGGTGGGCACTGGTTGGCCTAGGGACACCTGCCACCATAACTGCGCCAGGCCCCGTTGCCTATTTAAGCCCCCACCTTTCCTCCAGGGGCTTCACGACATCCTTCTTTCGCCTGAGAGCTTAGCCACTCAGCCACTCCATCGGTGCACCTTCTGACTCCGAACGTCTTTCGCGTCGGTCTTTGCCATCTCCGCTGGCTTTTCGCCGCTTTCGGTCCCCCGAGTCTCTCCAAGGGGTTCCCCCGTTAGGGCCTCCGCCCCGAAGGCCAATCTTAAGATGATGTCACAGACTAAGAAGAGTGCAAGGAGGAGAACAGCAGTTTGTGAGTTCTCCGATTGTCAAACCGCTGCTGAGGGTTCCCGCCGCCTTAACTGGAGCTCAAGGGAGAATTCCTTCAACAACATGGGTTTAATAACAGGGACAATCGGTGAAGACGTTCCGCCTGAGAACTTCGGAATAGCTGAACGGAGCGACACCGATCAAGGGGGCAGAGCCTTCGTCACAAGCCGTGGTAGGGTCATTGATGCCGTCGGGGTCGAGGGACCAGAAGCGGTCGGCGTCGACGGTGGAGCAGCAGAACTTGTTGCGGGGATGGTGGAAGTAGCGCATGCCGACCTTACCAGAACACCTGGGATGGTGGTTGTCATGGAGCACATGGCGGTGGCGCATGTCTTCGGTGCCACCACTGCCTCCGGGGTAATTCCGATTCTTCTTAAAACAGGTCATCGTCATCGCTGCCGTCGCCCTTGCTGCCCCCTGGAATCTATCCCATCCTTCTCCCCCTAGGGTTGGGATTTCGGACGTGGAGCGGAATGAGGTGGGGGGCGAGAGCCGAGAGGCTTGTCACACATGCTGGAAAATGCTGCTGGAAAGGATAGAACCGGGAAGAGAAGTCTACAGCTCGAAGTAGCCTCCGGTGTATCCCTTTCGAGTCTTGTAATAATGTTTTCTTTTTCTGGCCCTCCGAATCTTGTAACGTACATCGAGAAATGAGAAAGAGATTTTGTTACTTCGTTTGCGCTTTGCGTCGAATTATTGTCTGCCGAACTTTCTTTCTTTACCATTGTTGTTGTTGTATTCCCTTCTCTTTACTTCTCTTCTTCTTTCTCTCTCTTTTTTTTTTTTTTTGACGTCGTCCATAGGTTACCGGTAGTGGTCACGTCGGCTCCCCTTTCAGTTATCCTTCTTCTTCAACTAATGGCTCTGTAATGCATATTGGATGAATAATATGAGAAGAGAAATTTCTACTACCTCTTATACTCACGTGTTGAATTGTCGCTTGCTGAGCTTCTTTTCGGCCTTCGCGTCATTCGGAGGTACCCAATTGCCATCGTATCGACCCATCCTTTTCGTCTATGGCCACAGATTTGTCCGGGGCCGCTCGGGTTTGGTGCCCCCCATCAGGGCTCGGGTTCGGAGGTCTGATCTTTCATCACCCCGAGGAAGTCTCATCTCGGGCTCATGCTGAGAGCTTCCTTGAGAGCTGGGGTCTTTTATAAGAACCCCAATTCTTACTGAGATGGGGTTCTCTGCATCTTCGATGCTGTTTGTTTTCCATTCATCACTGACGTGGTTCATCGCCTTCCTTTTTAGCCCCTCCTCCCTTTTTCTTTTTCGTTTGGAATTTTTCCTCCGCTCTTGGTGGGGCTACGGGAGTCCGACTCCCGTAAGCGAAGTCGGGGCGAAGTCTGGCTCCCGTAGGAGTCCGGACGGAGTTTACCTGCAATTGAAGTCAGAGGCAAAATTTGGCTCCCAGACGGAACTTACCAGCGGTCGAAGTTGGGGATGAGGTTTCGGCTCCCGTAAGAGTCTGGAAGGAGTTTTCTTTTGATCGAAGCTGAGGGCGAAGTCCGGCTCCCGCAGGAGTCCGGGCGAAGTTTGTCCGCAGTTGAAGTTGGAGGCAGAGTCCGGACGGAGTTTACTGACGGTCGAAGCTGGGGATGAAGTCCGGCTCCCGTAGGAGTCCGGATGGAGTCTTATTGCGAAGGGGCTGCTGGGGAAGGTCCTCCCTTTTTCTCTTCTGGTCTTGAACGACCAGACTTTAATTGATGCCGGGATGAGGTTCTTTCCCTATTTCTATCGTAATGGGTTTCAGCTCTGGTTAGGATGAGGTCCTCCTCTTGTCTCTAACGCGGCCGTAGGCGTACATATGGGCGTTGCTGGGCCCTTCCTCTCTTTCGGTCTAAAGAGAATCGGACCTTCGACTTTGCTCGAGTTAGGGCGAGGTTCTCCTCCTGTCTCTAACAGGGCTGTGGGGGCGCATATGAGCGTTGTAGGGCCTCTCCCCCCATCTGATCTAAAGAGAATCGGACCTTCGATTTTGCTCAAGTTAGGACAAAGTTCTCCTCCTGTCCCTAACAGGGCTGTGGGGGTGGATATGGGCGTTGCAGGGCCTCTCCCTCCATCCGGTCTAGAGAACCGTGCCTTCGACTTTGCTCAAGTTAGGGTGAGGTTCTCCTCCTGTCCCTAACAGGACTGTGGAGGCACATATGGGCGTTGTAGGGCCTCTCCCCCCATCCAGTCTAAGGAGAACCGGGCCTTCGACTTTGCTCAAGTTAGGACGAGGTTCTCCTCCTGTCCCTAACAGGGCTGTGGGGGTGCATATGGACGTTGCAGGGCCTCTCCCCCATCCGATCTAAAGAGAATCGGGCCTTCGACTTTGGTCAAGTTAGGGCAAGGTTCTCCTCCTGTCCCTAACAGGGCTGTGGGGGCGCATATGGGCATTGCAGGGCCTCTCCCCCATCCGGTCTAGAGAATCGGGCCTTCGACTTTGTCGAGACGAAGTTCCCCTCTTGCTTCTGATACAGTTTGTTTGGACTGCCCTGTCGATGTAAGATAGTGCCAAGGGGGGAGACATGTAGATATACAACTTTTAATTAAAATAAAGTTATTGGTAGTACATCCGTAAGTTTTTCGAGCTCCATGGTCGCGGGAGGTCAGCTCCTTCGAGCTCCTTAAGATAATAAGTTTCGGGCCAGACTACTTCTTTGACCTCATACGGGCCTTCCTAGTTTGGGGCGAGCTTCCCTCGATCCTGAGGTTGCGAGACAGCGGCTCGTCGAAGCACTAGATCTCCTGCTGTAATAGCGAGCGACTTTCTGTCTGTAGGCTGCCATTCGAACCTGAGCTACCTCCCGCCTTTCTTCCAGTAGGTAGAGGTTGGCTTTAAGACCTTGCAAATTTTGATGTTCGTCGAATGCCACGACTCGTGTCGATGGGAGTTTAAGCTCAATTGGGATGACGGCCTCCGTTTCGAAGGCTAAAGCAAAGGGGGTCTCCCCTGTGGGTAGTCTTTGGGTAGTTCGATACGCCCACAACACATGATAAAGTTCGTTTGTCCAAGTTTCCTTCGCCTTTTCGAGCCTTGTCTTAATCCCCTATAGAAGGGTTCTGTTAGTCACCTCAGCTTCGCCGTTCGCCTGAGGATGGGCTACTGATGTGAAGTTGTGGGAGATGTTTAGATCTTCATAGAATTCGACGAATCTTGCTCCCGCGAATTGCCGTCCATTATCAGTGATTAGGGTCCTGGGCAGACCGAACCTGCATACATCGACTTCCAGATGAAATCTTGCACTTTTGCTTCTGTGATTTTTGCTAGTGGTTCGGCTTCAATCCATTTGGTGAAGTAGTCGATTGCTACAAGGAGGAACTTCTTCTGCCCCGACGCCATGGGAAAGGGGCCAAGAATATCCATCCCCCATTACGCAAAAGGCCATGGGGTACTCAAGGGTGTACGCTCGATGGTGGGCTGTCTCTGGATATTGGCATATCTCTGGCATCGATCACACTTTCTGACATATTCAATCAAATCATGATGCATTGTCAGCCAGTAATATCCTTGGCGGAGCAACTTGTAGGATAAAGATCTAGCCCCCAAATGGTTTCTGCAGATTCCTTCATGCACCTCCCATAAGGCGTAGTCAGCTTCCGAAGGTCGGAGATATTTCAAAAAGGGCAAAGAGTATGATCTCTTGTACAACTTGCCCTCATAAAGGATGTATCGGGAGGCTTGATTTCTGAGCTTTCGAGCCTCTTTTGCATCCTGGGGGAGAACCCCATCTCTGAGATAGGTTATCAGTGGGTCAATCTAGCTGGGCTCATGGTCAATTTTCATCACGGACCACGATTCTTTTGTACTCGGGTACTTTAGAACTTCAAAAAGAATGCCTTTGGGCAATTCGGTCGGAGCCAACATTGCCAGCTTGGAGAGAAGGTCAGCCCTGGTATTTTCCAACCTCGGAATCTGTCTGATGTTGAAGCTGCCGAAGGCGGGGACGAGCTCCTTTACCTTTTCAAGGTATTTAGCCATGCTGCCCTCCCACGCTTCGTAATTTCTGTTGACTTGTCCCACTACTAGTTGAGAGTCGCTGTGGACCCGGAGCTGATCTATTTCCAGCTCTTTGGCGATCCTCAGTCCTGCGATCAGAGCTTCATATTCTGCTCCGTTGTTCATTCCGGAGAACTCAAAGCACAGAGCATACTCCGCGATGATTCCCTCTGGACTGATCAAGATCAGGCCCGCACCTGTGCCTGACATGTTGGAAGACCCGTCCACGTAGAGGGCCCAAAAGCAATTAGAGGGATCTGCTTCTTCTTTGGGGGAGTTCGATCGGGGCTTCAGGTCGTCAATTTTGCCTTGTTCAGGTTCGGCCTCCTCTGGGATAGTACACTCCACTATGAAATCTATCAATATTTGAGCCTTCACTGCTGGCCTGGGTCGATAGTTGATGTCGAATTCTGTGAGCTCGATCGCCCATTTTGCCATCCTCTCGAAGGCGTCCGCCCGATGCAAAATCACCTTGATCGGTTGGTCGGTGAGCAATATTACGGTGTGCCCTTGAAAGTAGGGTCGGAGCCTCCATGCTGCAATCAACAAGGCGTAAGTCAGTTTTTCTAATTTGGTATACCTGGTCTCGGCATCTCTCAACGTGCGACTGACGTAGTAGATCGACCGTTGGACTTTCCCTTCTTCTTTGACAAGGACAGCCGCGAGAGCCATGGGAGAGACCGCCAGGTATAAAAACAGTTCCTCCCCAGGCTCCGGCTTTGCCAACAGTGGGGGTGAGCCGAGGTAGCTCCTTAGTTCTTCGAACGTCTGTTGGCACTCAGGGGTCCAACAGAAGTTCTTCGACTGCTTGAGGGTTTGAAAGAAGGGTAAGCACCGTTCGGCCGACCTTGCGACGAAGTGATTCAGGGCCGCTACCCTCCCTGTAAGGCGTTGAACCTCTTTTATTGACTTTGGGGCGGCCATCTCCTGGATGGCACGAATTTTTTTTGGATTGGCTTCAATCCCGTGCCCCGACACCATGAAGCCCAGGAACTTTCCCGAGGTTACTCCGAAAGCGCATTTAGTCGGGTTCAGCTTCATTTTATATTTTCGGAGAGCGTCGAAGGTCTCCTTGAGGTCGGCGACATGGTCCACGAAGGATTTGCTTTTTACGAGCATGTCGTCCACGTAGATCTCCATATTGCGGCCGATCTGCTCCTTAAAGATTTTGTTCACCAACCGCTGGTAGGTTGCGCCTACATTTTTGAGGCCGAAAGGCATGACCCTGTAATAGTAAAGGCCACGGTTAGTAATGAAAGGGGTCTTTTCTTCATCTTTCGGTGCCATTCTGATTTGATTATAGCTGGAGAATACATCCATGAAGGTGAGGAGCTCATGGCCCGAGGTCGCATCCACCAGTTGATCGATTCTAGGAAGGGGGTAGCTGTCCTTTGGGCAGGCCTTATTCAGCTTTTTGAAGTCTATGCACATCCTCCACTTGCCGTTTGCTTTTTTGACTAGGACAACGTTGGAAATTCAATCAGGATAATTGACTTTCCTAATGAATCCGGCTTTAAGGAGCTTGTCTACTTCCTCGGCTATCGCCTTCTGCCTCTCTGGTGCATGACCTTGAATTTTTTCTTTCGTCGGTCGATGCTTTGGATCGACGGCCAAGCGGTGCTCCATGACTTCCGTGTCAATCTCTGGCATGTCTGCTGGAACCCAAGCGAAAATATCCGCATTCTTTCGTAGAAAATCGATGAGACGCATCCGCACCTCCTCCCCCAGGTTGGAGCCGATCATCGCCACATGCTCCGCATTCCCGTCGTTCAAAGGGATCGGTACCAGATCTTCAATTGGAACACCCCTCTCTTCAGTGAGGTCATCACGAGCATCCAGTCCATCGACTGGACAGGGGTCAGATTGGTCGCTTCTTTGCAAGGCTATGTTGTAGCAGTGTCTGGCCAGGGCTTGGTCTCCTCGGACCTCTTCGATCCCCTGGTTGGTGGGGAATTTCAACTTCAAATGGTAGGTTGATATGATGGCTCGGAGAGCATTGAGGCCAGGTCGGCCGAGGATTGCGTTGTAGGCTGACGGTGCCTTCACCACCAGGAAATTCACCAGGAAATCGATCTGCGACCACAGTCAAAGTTATTATTCCCTCCATCGGAACAGTGTCGCTGGTAAACCCTACCAGAGGGGAGCTAATCGGCCTCAAATGGCCGTCAAGGATGGACATTCTTGAAAAGGCATCGTAGAACAAAATGTCGGCCGAACTTCCATTGTCGATGAGAATGCGACGGATGTCGTAATTTGCTATATTCAAGGAAACTACAACCGCATCATTATGAGGAAATTGAACTCCCTGAGCGTCTTCTTCAGTAAAGGTTATGGGCTCCTCAATCTTTTGTCGCTTGGGGGGTACGGCCAGTACGTTGGTTGCTTCCTGCCGGGATCCTCCCGAGATGGTGTTGGCGAAATCCGTCGGAGGTCGATTGTCCAACCACTCCATGCCGGCAACCATTGTCGGAGGATGTGGGGCCCGAGAAATCAAGGGTGAGGTCGGAGCCTGAGATCTGGCCGCGGAGGCCGTGGGTCGCCGTGTGGATGCTTCACGAGAAGTCATCGAGCGAGGATCCAGTGGGGGGAAGGAGGAGCGGATGTCGGAGAAGATGACCAGAGGTGGTTCCGTTGAGCGCTCCTTTAAGAACAAGGGTACTGTGAAGGTTCAGCCCTTCCTCTAGCGCCAATCCTGTTAGCGCAAAAATCCGCTCGCGTCGGAGAAGCTGGAGTCGTGGTCGCCGTCGGGACCTGCAAAAGAAGTCTAAACCGGAGGTGGGGTTGCTCCGGCAAGACCCTCCGATGCTCAAGTCAGTTCTCTGCCTCAACAAGAATGGAGTGCTCGAACAAAAATTTTAGCAGAGTTTTTAGGTAAAAATGAGAGCTCAGAGAATAACATATCTGGGGTCCCCTTTTTATAGGCGGAGGGAGCAACAGACTGATAGTAATGTTTGTAACTGTCTGGCAGTGGGCTGCCCATGGTCAGGAAGAGTTTATCATGAAGAGTAATGGGGTGGAGTTGTGGCTGTCATCATGGCTCGCCACGTGGAATCAGTTGTGGGGAGTGGAGCGACGTCTGTTGTCGCGACTCGCCAGGGAGTGGTGGAACCGCACAGGATCCGCCGCAGGGAGTGGAGCAGAATCGTGGCTGTTAGTACGGCCTGCCAGGGAGTAATGGAGCTGCGTAGGGTCTGCCGCAGGGAGTGGAGCAGAATCGTGGCCATTATTGTGGCTTGTTAGGGAGTAATAGAGCTGCGTAGGGTCCGTCGCAGGGAGTGGAGCAGTGCTGTTCGTTACTGTGGCCTGCCAGGGGGTCCAGACTTGTCGGTCGAAGTTCGATTGGAGTCGGTAGCTAGAGTCGGAAGTGAAGTTCGGCACCTGTAGGAGCTCGGACGAGGTCTTCCTGCAGTCGAAATAGAAGATGGAGTCCGGCTCGTGTAGGAGTCTGGACGAAGTCTGCCCGCAGTCAGAGTAGAAGATGGAGTCCGGCTCCCGTAGGAGTCCGGATGAAGTCTGCCCGCAGTCGGAGTAGAAGACGGAGTCCAGCTTCCATGGGAGTCCGGACGAAGTCTGCCTGCAATCAGAGTAGAAGATGGAGTCCGGCTTCCGTGGGAGTTCGGACGAAGTCTGCCTGCAGTCGGAGTAGAAGACGGAGTCCGACTCTCGTAGGAGTCCGGATGAAGTCTTCCTGCAGTCGGAGTAGAAGACGGAGTCTGGCTCCCATAGGAGTCCGGACGAAGTCTTCCTGCAGTCGGAGTAGAAGGCGGAGTCCGGCTCCCGTAGGAGTCCGGATGAAGTCTGCCTATAGCTGGCGAGATTAGGTTCCCGTAGGAGTCCGGTCAAAGTCTACCTGCAATTAAAGTCAGAGGCGAAGTCCGGCTCTCGTAGGAGTCCGGACGAAGTTTACCTGCAAGCGAAGTCGTGGGCGGAGCCCGGCTCCCGTAGGAGCCCGGGCGAAGCCTTCCCACAGTCGGGGTCGAGGATGGAGCCCGGCTCCCATGGGAGTCCGGGCGAAGCCTTCCAGCGGTTGAGGTTGGGGATGAAGTTCGGCTCCCGTAAGAGTCCGGACGAAGTTTACCTGTAAGCGAAGTCGTGGGCGGAGCCCAGCTCCCGTAGGAGCCCTGGCGAAGCCTTCCCGCAGTCAGGGTCGAGGACGGAGCCTGGCTCCCATGGGAGTCTGGGGGAAGCCTTCCAGCAGTTGAGGTTGGGGACGAAGTTCGGCTCCTGTAGGAGTCTGGATGAAGTCTGCAAGCGAAGTCGTGGGTGGAGTCCGGCTCCCGTAGGAGCCATTGCAGAGTCTGCAGGTGAAGTCATGGGCGAGATCCGGCTCCCGTAGGAGTCCAGATGTCGCGAAGAATCTGGTCCTGCAATTGGAGTCGGGGGCGAGGTCCGGCTCCCGTAGGAGTCCGGACATCGCGAAGAATCCGGTCGATGCTAGCGGGGTCTTGCCCGTCGGCAAAACTTGGAAGTGTGGCGGGGGCTCGGCCGCCAGGGAGGTTTGAAGAGACGTTGCCAGATGTCGAAAGTCAGTTGGATCCCCAGAGGGTCATTTCCGTCACGAACTTCGACTGGGGGGTATTTTATACCCAACAAAGGCAAGCATGATACATTTGACAGTTACACTATCATCCTGCCATATTTTATATGTGGCCCTTTTCTCTTCGAATGCATTTTCTCCAATCGTATCGGATGCAGGGGTATCTAGTATATAGAAAACTTTCTCCTGTGTACAATTATTATTAAGTTTCTCAATTAGTCCACATAATTTGATCCGATCAATTTGTTTGCATTTAGTATGCCATGTAATGATAGTGAGGATGCCATTATGCAGTTAATCTATAATAACAAGAACACTGTATAAGCGAACAACTCATTATGACAGGAACAACTAGATTAGGTCTTTTATCTAACTATCACTTCTACTATTTTATCGATCATAGCCCTCTAATAAGATAAACGAAAAACTTCTTATCAATTTCCTAAGTGGGATTGAGATCCCTATTCCTCACAAATACCTTGTGGATAGCACAATCAGTATTCATGAGTTCAAGAGTAGGTAACTCTTTACCAATTATACTTCATACAATTTTCAATATTTTTTTTGCCTTTAGATCACTCATAGTCTTGTGGATAGCACATAGTGTTCTAGTTAAGTTTACCTTTCATTCCTATATGGCCATACTCAAACAATGCTGCCCTTGTGGATAGCACAACAAGGTAACACTCTTTAAATATGCCATAAGTATCAGTATGCACTTAGTTAACATCATATCAATTTTTATAGTAAGTCTTGTGGATAGTACAATAAGCTCACTAAGATCTTGACATACTCTATTGACTAAGCATGAAGGAAGGCCTTTGTAGTGTCTACATCACTAATCAATTTAAGTTCGAAACTCAATTAGACCAAATTGACCAGATAAGTAGGTAGAAGGCTCTCCATAGCTTTTCTTAGACACCAATATAGTTGGCCAGACCAGCATAAGGATTTAATTAGAGAACCATCTTTAATACTTACCTAGACACCAATTGATCAAATAAATTTGATATTTGATTTGTAAATGAATCTCGACACTATAACTTAATTTAATTTTTTATAGAGGGTCTTAGATTGGTCTCAACACATCCTAACATCTACATAATATGTAACATACATATAATAATTCATGCTATACAATATGCTTTTTAAGTTATAATATCATTCATATTATCAAGCCAAAAATAATTGCTAAAATCACAAAGGGTGTACAAATAATTTTGACTTAACATATAACAAGTTCACTCAACTTACTAAACCTTAATCGAATTAGGCATGTATATACAATACACCTTTAATCAAAATGATTTAAGCATCAAACAATCATGAATAATAAAATTTCAGATTATAATAAATTCTAAATTTAATAAATAAAATTTAAATTCATGCTTCAAACAAGGTGAAAAATAATTTTTGATTTTAAGATTGATGCTAGAAATCGATACACCATATTGGCATTATATGAATCAGATCAAATCTATACTATAATTTTGGCACTTATTTGATCGAATCTAATAAGGGTGGCTTTGATACTACTGTAGAATTTCAATCATACAGTAAAATATAAATTTTAAAAAAATTTTAACATACATATCAAAAGCTTTAACAATTAAAACTATCCAACCAGAACTCAAACCCTAGAATCACCTTGTAGATATCGAACAAACCAAAATCAAGCATGCAAAGAGTTTGAAACTTATACTTTCTAAAATAAGCAATATGGTAAAATGATGATCTTCATAAGACTCCAAAGTAGAAGTCCTCCTATGGTGATTCGCACGGAAGATGATCAAGGTCCTTCCTAACTGGTGTAGCGTCGCAGTCTTTTTTTCACAAGTGTGCTGCTGGCTTTCTTATCGAAGAACAATCGCACCAACACCTGTTTGCCTTCGATTCTTCCACTAGGACCATGCCAAGATAGTTCTCTCCAAAAATTTTATAAGCTAGGATTTAAATTTGTACTCCAACACATAGAAGAATCAAATCCTAGGACAAGCACACCACACTTGCCTTTTTTTTTCCTCACCTCTCTTCTTGCTATTTTTTTTTCACTCAATTTCCTTATCTTTTTGCTTTGATTTTTTTGTTGAATTTTTTCTCTCTTATCACATGCCTAATAACTAATTTTTTTAGGATTTTAACCCATGTGGAACATTCCATATAAATATGGGATGAAAGAATGGCAGGGAGTCCCAAGGGGTGCCAACTCTTGTTGCTCCACTTTCCTACATGGAGAATTAAATCTCTAATGAATTAATTGATGCAAAAGAGCCTTCATACAGAAGGACTCCTCCTCTTCTACACCCCATTAATTATTTGGATCAACTTAGCTTGTGACAATTAAGGAATGAGTGGATAAATAGGAGGTGGTTAGGTGCCTTAATGTAGAAGGACTCTTCCTTCTCTTAGGTGCCAATAAATATGGGGCGGCAATAAATAAATGGAATAGATGTGGTGGCATCGAGGACTCCTTTTTCATCTGAAATACTTCCAATATAAGGAAATAAATCAAATAAATTGGACCTAATCTAATTAGATCAAAGGCAATAGGTTAAGACTAGCTCAAATTCATTTGAACTAACCTAATTGGGAATTTGAGTTAATATAATATACTAGCATATCAAATTAACCCCTAGAATTTATATTAAATTTTAATTAAATTAGATCAAAATCAAATTTCAAAGTATGTGACCCATTGGATTCCAAATCTAACTAGCAGTAGACTCAAGCTCTTGACCTAACCCTAATCCGATTAGACTAGGTCAGTCCAATTGCACTAATTAACTAGGACTCCTTCTAATTAATTTTTAAGTTAAATTCTTTTAATTCTTATGAGTTCACAAGTCCAGATTAATGTCTAGCAACATATCATGACTATCCGAAAGAGATAGAATTTGATGAAAATACTGTAATTCAATCCTTCAGTCATACATCATCCTAGATGAGCAATGGGCATAGAATCATATTAAGCCTAATTGTTTATCTAAATATATCTCGATTAGAAGGTAATGATTCAGTTGATGATACATTAGAAATCTTTTTCTAATTATCATTCTACTTTGGTCAAAAATTTTCAGAATCATCAACCTATGAGATCACATAGGATGTTCGCTCCTCTTATTAGGAGTGATCGATCCCTTATTCACCGCTTACAACCTTCATGCATACTTCACCATATCTAGAATACCCCACATAAGAATCAGAGAACTAAGTTAGAAAGTAAACCAAAATATAGATTCATGTACACAAAGTACCATGGTGATCTCAAGTCAAAGGATCACTTGCACAACTCCCACTAAATAACAACCAGCTAACATGTAAATAAGACTTCATTAGATATTATCTCGTAGGTCACTTCAGTGAACTCATTCTCTAATGAGCATCCACATCTTTGTATTAGTATCATCACATAAGTGGTTGTGAGATCAACCATCCTCACCATTGAGCATACATAGGATGTGCCAGTCTTATGGTATCTTTGATCTCTGACTCAATGGATCAATGATTGAAAATATTTTAGATCAGAGCTATCAAAAATTTAGGTCTCACTGACGTGATCTCATCATGGCCCTAAAACCATTGTCCAGATCTATGAGGTTCATTATAATCTTAAAACAATAATAAGATGCCGCATATAATGAATCGAAATACCTATTTTATTAATTAATAATATCAAGCATATGAGTTTGGAAAATAAAATACAGAAAAATATCCCATCGCATCCTATATACGATTGACTTGTAGGGTATAATTCTTTCAGAATTATGCGGTAACTATATGCATAGATTTTTGAATATTGTCTTGTATATATTCGACCTATCTGAACATCAAAAATTATTGCTAGATGATAACTTTGATTAGTATAAAAAATGATTCCTGTACTGCTGGCTTAGTGTTCGAACTTATGAAGTTACGCATAAAGTTAGACAACATAGAAAAGAATTGACCTAAGTCTATAGTTCAATTTGAAAGTACGTGACTTGACTGAATGAATAGATTAGCTTGATTAAGAATCAAGTTAAGGGTCATACGAGATTAAATAAGTTGACTATATCTAGCTAGTACTAAACATAAAGTTTAGATTTAATTTTGGGTATAATGATGATTTGATCAATGATCCAAAAATTTATGAGAGAGTCAATTTATGTCCTAATTTATTTCAGATTAGATCTGATTTAATTAAAGATTACTTGGATTAAAAATTTAAGTTAGACTTGGATCAGAATCCTAATTAGATTAGGATTGACAGACTCTTCGAATCTGATTCGAATCGGATCTAAAATGAGTCAAATCTGAGCCCATTTGGTTAAGAACCAAAGAGTCCCTAAAATCAGGGACTCTCTCTCGTATTAGCCAACCATAGAAAGGAGGATGTGCTATTTTTTTGTCACCCCAATCTGGTGTGTGCACGTGAAGGTAATGGGCATGCGCTAGTTAGTATCCTTTCTCTCTTAGGACTCCTTATTTGGTAAGAATAATTTAGATCTGATTTAAGTTATGTGTCCTAATAAAATTGGATCTTTGATTAAGATGTGGATGCCTCATCTATTTAAAGGAAGAAACCAACTAATCGATGAGAAGAGATTAGTTTTGTGAGATAAAATAAATCAGAACATCACCATGTAAGAGTGGAGAGGGCAGACATTAGTTTATTTTGTGCATGGAGCTTCCCTGGCACTCTTCTTTCTAGCCTAGATTACTCCCTTCTTAGCATCCTTTGAGTGGAGATCTGATCTCCTTCCTTCTCTTGATTCCATCCTAAAGAATTGATGTGATGAGATCATCTCTCTTCCCTACAGAGCAGGATGTGTGCGTGAAGCAGAGGGCCTGTGCTTTCAGGCCTCACGAGGCATCGGATTCAAGCAATCTTTGGAGATTTGATTCCTATTCCATTGTGATCAAGGTAATCCATAATTTTTATGCAAGTTTTTGTATAGAAAAATTTTCAAAACACACCCTAGCGATCCGATCAGATCAAAAAATTTTTCTTCAAATGGTATCAAAGTAGGATTGATACATGCTATGCATAGTTAATTTTTTTGATACTTTTATATGAGGTATATGATCAGATTTTTATGTAGGACATTATATCTGATTTAGACCTATTAATTTAAAATTATTTGATTGGATTTTGATCAGATTTCTAGAATAAAATTAATAGTTGATTGAAGTTAGTTATAAATCTGTTATAATAAAATTTTTTTGATGTAGATTTTTTATTAAAATAACAATCAAATTAAAATCTATTTTATCAAAATTTTTATGGTATTATTTTGAATTAGAATTTAGACTTAACTAAGATCTAAATTGAATCTATTTTGATAGATTTTTAGACCTAATTTTAAGCAAAATTCTGCACAACATAAAATCAGGTTTAACCAGAAATTTTATTTCTATGCATTCATGTGTGTATTTGAATTATTTTTCTATGAGATTTTATATCTAATTTAAGTGTTTTATATACTATATAAAAATAGGTTCAGATCTAAAAGTTATATAAAATTTATCTAAAATTAATTTGATGCATTGATCTAATTATATTAGATACATAACATGCATGATATGATCATATTCAGTGCACGACTGAATTTTTGATTATTATATATATAGATATAATTAATTCTTAAAATTAGATTTTAGATTTTAGTAGCCTAGTACTCAAATTAAGATGATCACCAGATCATCCGATCATAAGAGGAAGCAGTGATTGAGTTCCTCTCTTATCCATTTGACGGGTTCTCTTATGATGTATAGGGATGCTATTATGATCAAGTCTCATGAAGAAAAATAATGAAAAAAAAAATTAAAATTATTTGGATCATAAATATATTTAGATTAGATCTAAAGTGATTTACAATTTATGATAATTTTAATGAAATTAATTCAGATATGAAAATTATTTTAAGATCTGAATTGTAGGTTACATAAGATGTAGTCAGTAGAAATTTAAATTGTGTTATGATGCATATGATGTACATAAGTAATTTAGATCAAATTTATATATGTTTAATTGTTAAACATAGATCTAAAATTAAATTTTAAGATCTGAAAATTGTATGACATATGATATATGTCTCACTTGAAACTCTAGTAGAATAGTTCTACAAACTAAAATACATGATTCACACACTTAATTTGGAATTAAGTGATTTAGATTTAAGAATTGAAGATGTTAAGATACCTTATAAATCGATGGGCAATGGGTTAGCATGAATCAGATCTTCTAACTATGTTAGACCTAAGGATAGAAATAAATATGAACCAATTAGAAAAATTGATTAAATCTAATCAAGAGTTGAGTTAGATTAGGTCAAAATTTCTCTAAGATCAAACTCAATAGTTGTAATTTGTAAGTCCATATTTTTGGCCATACCAAATGGACCTGATTGTGGCTCAATGGTTTAGCTCGAGTCCTTTGATGGATCAAATCGAAACTAATCGACCAATTGGTGTCTAAGATAAGTTTTGCAATATTGCTTGGCAATATGATCGATGGTTTTTAACTGACAGTCCACTTACCTAGCCATTTTGATGGTGTCGAAGGCAAGCTGAGACAGACCCTCCCACCGATCTCACTTATCAGACCAATACGATAGATTATATTTTGATTAGATCACTAATTGATTTGAGTTGACCTATATCTTAAGATAAATCCATGTGATCGATTTAGATGTTTTCGATTAGGCTTGTTTATAGTCATCTTCATAATTTGATGAAGTCAGTGAGAAGATTTATGACTTATCAATTAACTCTTCTTTTATTCTCAAATTATTAAATTAGTCTGACTAAGTTAGGTGCCTAAAATCAGCTTGTCTATAGTCCTCTTCATAACTTGATGAGTTAGTGGGAGGATTTAAGACTCATCTGTTAATTGCCTGTCAAATCATTAAAATCAAATCTTTTAAAGTATTAGATCCTTAAAATGACAATGTTATAGAGATAATGTTGGAATTTTCATGTCTGTTGAAATTTCCATGTCGGGGCATGCATGTATGTTTCAAAAAAAATTTTCTAAACAATGCAATAGATAAAAGATTAAAATATTTTTTAATCTACATCATGCATGCATAAAATATAGAACACTAGGATCTACTTTATATGCTGAAATTGAACACATCCTGAATTTTATGCTGAAATTGAATATGTAATCGAATCATATATCTATTTCACAAATTCTTTCTTCAAATTTAGATTTAGAAGGGAGCAGATTCTCTCTTAGCCATGTAAGTGTCTGACCTCTATGGGTATCTACTCAGGATCAGTTTGGAACAGTCCTCTTTGGTATTGATTTTTTTTCTCTAAAAAAAATTAGCCTATGAATCTGAACGAAGCCTGAATCGTGATCAATTCTTTGATCCTTTCTTTGATCTTCTTCTTCTCTTCTTTCCTTGCTTTTCTTCCTTTGATTATGAGGTAACCAAAGACTGAAAACCAGTAAGCAAAGGGATGCCCAAGTTCCTCTTAGGCATGGATGATTGAAGATGCCCAACCTCCTTGGGCGTTGGATTTTCAAGGGAGAAGAGAGCGGGGGTGTGAAGAGTTTCTAAGGGAGGTGTGGGGTGCTGAAATTCAATGCTAAGGAGTCTTAAGGAAGGCTCTTTTAAATAGGCATAAGGTTTGAATCCTATTCAAAATCAAACAACCACTAAATATAAATCCTACTTGCATTAGGAATCCTTATTCCTGTAGTTATTTGACTCCCTTCAGGAGATCCTTTAGGTGCCAACTATTGGAGCCCTTGCACCCATAAATACACATACCACATGGGGCCTAAGAGATGCCACATGGGGCCTAGAAGACACCCCATACTGGTCCCACATGCCCTCTAATGGGTGTGCATGCCCAACTTGATAAAATCAAGTGGTGCCCAATCAAAACTATCAAGAAAATTGATTAAGGGCTTGAACCCTTAATTTATTTGATCCAAAATCTTAGAAACCCAACAATTGGAGCCCTATGAATCTAATTCATTTAGATTATTAATAGATAATTAAATTTAAATTAATCTTATCAAATAAGAAAATCAAATGCAAAAAAAAATTGGGTTCAACCATGTGCTAGCAAGGTTACTCTGAACCCAATAAAATTTTTCTAAACTCAATTGAGACTTCATAAGTTCAATTGCTTATTACAGATCTAATCCCTTTGTTGTATGATTTTACAGATTTAATTCTATCTGATAGTGAGATATATAATGATCTTTATCATAGTATCATTGAAACTCTTTTCAATGGGTTAGAATAATTTCACTCTAACTCATCAAAGATTGTCGATCCTGAACAATCCTATTGAGCTCTCACAATCTACCAGTGACACCTAGCAGTATGTTGTGGCAACCTAGTATAACTGAAAAAAACCTCAAGATATAGTTTACATGTGATTCAATCTCCTTATCATGAGTTTCGATTAGATGGCAGATCATGGATAAGTCGTCAAACCTCATCATTAGTCATATGATTGATTCGATCAGCTCAAGTCCAATTATGATTCTTATGAAAACTTTTTTTCATCAATCACACTACTATGGTCACAAACTCTTGGACTTAGCCTCTCAAATCTCATAGGACTACTCCTCTCTATCAAAGTCGATAGATTCTATCTAGATGAGCATCTTACTCCTACAGTTGATCAATTGTCACCAATATCCACTACAAGGACTCATTGAGACTATATTTATATGCCAGTCAAACTCTAGTAGCCTCACTGTGAGCAATCATACCATCGCAGGTCAAAAGACTATTTACACAACTACAGTATCGAGACAATCACTGATGATCGAGTAGAAATTTAAGTGATCTCTCATATGGTCATGCTTAGTACTAGTTGTTCTCTAATAATTATCCGCACTCGTCGCTTAGTATCTTTATACTGTAGACTAGAGACTCATCTACTCCAAAAGAAGCGATCTGTGCATCGATCTATTCGGATTGATCACCATCCTCATGATGATATTATAATCAAAAGTATTTAGAAATTATATATATGTCTCTAATTCTCAACATCTTGAGAATATATGTTGAAATGTTAATTCCATGGATGATTCAAGGATACATCATACTTGAATGAAAATTAAATTTTTTTTTTATTGATCAAATCAATGTATTAAGTATAAAATTATACTCTAGATATATTACAATATACCAGCCATATTGGCTTCTAAGACATACATCTAATAATCTTCCACTTGGACTAAAGTCAATTGGCCACTAATCGAAGACCCATCTTCTCAAAGTGGACTTCTATCTTTGGCTGGCTCAATTGCTTTGTCAGTGAATCTACCACATTATTCATGGAGTCTACTCTTCACACCTTGACATATTTCTTTTCAAAGAATACTGCTACTTTATGTGTTTGGATTTTTGGTGAGACCTTAGCTCCCTAGCAAGGGCTATGGTGCCATTATTTTTGCAGTACTATATCAGGGCATCTGATGGCATGACTGATGCATGTTATAGCATATCAAAATTAATTCTACTCACTACTATATAGATAGGATGAGTCGGGATCATATCCATAGAGATCTTAGGTTGATTATTTTAAAAATATAAATAAAAAATATAATAGATTGTAAGAAACTAAGAAAGAAATAAAGAGATTACAATAAAAATATTTTTTATTGATTAAATAAAAAAACATACAATGGAAAAGAAATAAAAGTTCGATACAAGAACAATAAAATCAAGTTGATCTTCTAGCTGCATTCGATAGTGGATATGTCTCCTTAAATTCTTCATCTTCCTATATACAGACAGCGGTAGAATGGTTGGAAGGCTTGGTTTAGAAACTCCAAGAAAGAAAGGTAGATAGAAGAGGATATGTGGAAGAGAAAGAATAGCGGTACTAGGATTAGGACGTCTTCTAGATTTCTTGGGATATGAAAAAACGATCTGTGAAAAAATATGGTGTCGTGATAGGGTTAGTACCTCCCCTAAACTTATGGAGAAGAGAAAGAGGGAGAGAGAGAGAGAAGGTTGAAGAGAACTTAGGGTTGGCTTGATTGGAGAAGATAGAGACCTTGAGATTCTATTTATAGAGTGAGGAGGCTAGAGTTTCATAAAAAAGAGAGGTGGGAGTGTGAATAAGGACCCTTGGATCTTCATGAAGAGTGATCTTTTAATCTGAGCCTTTGAGATTTAAATCGTGTTCACACTTGGTTCCATTTATCTTCTAATCTGGACCTTTGATTGGAGAGACTGCTTCTTAACTATTGATCTTTAAGTCACGTTCACACTGAAATGAGAGCTGGTTGCTTGATTCACTCAAATCTGATCCGATTTGAGTCCAATTTGAATTGTATGAATCCAAACTTTTCATTACCTGCAAAATAGATTAGAGAGTATCAAATTTTAATCAAATAATATTAATTATTATAATATTTAGTACCTCTAGCGACTTAAATTAAGTATTTATCAACGACATCTATTTCTATAACTAACATTGAAACCATAATTCATCCTATACATCTACAGCATACTCAGCTTCTATTGATCGATTACTCAAAATCCTTCCAATATATCGGATAAGAATACATCTTGATATAAATATTCTATCATTAGCATCCATATATCCTCCCACTTTTAGCTTTGATCTTTTTTTCAAAGATCAGGAATCCAAATCCTTAGTACTTAAGGATATTTTCACAACAATCTAGCACTTCTAGTCTGGACTCGACTGATATTTGCTCGTGACACTCACAGTAATGATTATATCAGATCGAGTATATAACATGGCATACTGCTATGCCCAAGAGGTAGAAGTCCTCTTTTAGAGTTTTCTATGCTGAACCTCTTTAGCACTTTCTCTATGTACAACTTTTGTGATAGGCCTAGCATCCTTTTAGATCTATCCCTATAGACATTTATTTCAAGAATATGGGATGCTTCTCCTAAGTCATTCATGGAGAATTTCTTAGACAACCATCTTTTGACCGTAGTTAGTATGGGAATATCATTCTCAATGAGGAGAATATCATTCACGTACAATATGAGGAATGTTATTGCACTCCTACTGATCTTTTTCTATATACAAGATTTTTTTTCATTCTTGATGAAATCAAACGATTTGATCGCATCATCAAAATGAAGATTCTAACTTTGAGAAGCTTGCTTTAATCTGTATATGGACCTTTGTAGCTTGCAGACTCTATGATCACCATCATCAGATGTGATACTCAAAGGTTGCTCCATATAAATATCTTTTTCAATATATCCATTCAGAAAAATAGTTTTCACATTCATCTGTCAGATTTCATAATCATAACAAGCTATAATAGCAAGCAGAGTGTGGATGGATTTCAGTATGGCTATGGACGAAAAGATTTTCTGATAGTTAACGTTCTCGCACTGATTATAATCTTTTGCCACAAGCCTAGCTTTATAGGTCTCTACCTTACCATTGGCATCTATTTTTCTTTTGTAGATCCATTTACACCCAATGGATACTATACCCTCAGATGGATCCACTAAGGTTCATACTTAGTTTAAGTACATCGAGTCAATTTCTGACTTCATTATATCTAATTATTTTTTGAAAGTGATGTTAGACATCACTTCATCAAAGGTATTAGGATCATCATCATGACCCTTATCTCTCATATGAAACATTTTCTTTACTTTCTCCGTAAACATTCTCAAGTATCTTTTAGGAGGTCGGAAGACCTTGCTAGATCAATGAGGTGGTAAAGGAACATCAATTACTGGCTCATCAATAATGGGTTCCTAAGGATCCATAGCTCTTTGCTCTTCAGAGACCTTTTCTTCAAGCTCAACTAACCTCCCACTGCCACCATTCTAGGTAAACTATTTTTCTAGAAATATGACGTTACGACTCACAATCATATTGTGATCTTGTAGAAAGTAAAAATAGTATTCCATTAATTCTTTTGGATACCCTATAAAGCGAGCTATTATAGATTTATCTTCTAATTTATCAGCCATCTATCTCTTGATATAGGCTGGACATTCCTAAGTCTTAAGATAACTTAGACTTAACTTTTTATCATATCATATCTCATACGATGTGGTAGAAATGAATTTTTGTTGCTCCTTTGTTGCTCCTAGATTGATTTTGATGATTACAAAACAGTTTGAAGGGATACAAATATTTTTTATTTTTGAAAGAGTCCTTATGCTCTACAGGGGCAAAATCATAATTTTATCAAAACTCTAATTTGATAGTATCATCTTGTAGAATAAATGATTTGTAATCTATTGGTGAAGATTTCATTATTTTTGGACTTATATTTTTGAAGTTATGAAGGTTTGAAGTGCATGAGTCGACTCATGAGTCAACTCATGGCACAATGAGCTGATTGGCACGCTAAAATCCTGTTGGCATGCGACCTTTTTTGGCTTGGCACGGCTTGTGAGTCGACTCATGAGTCGACCCACAAGGCATGAGTCGACTCATGAGTCGACCTCTGTTAGTGTGGGCCAAAATTTCCAGAAACTTGATTTTCTGGATGTTGCATCAGAGGTCGACTCATGAGTCGACCCCTGAAGCATGAGTCGACTCATGAGTCGACCCCTGCGACGAGATTTGCCTATAACGGCTAGTTTTTGGCCAGATTTAGTTGCTTTTAATGCTCACCTTTTGTGCTCTAACGGCTCTTTTTCTGCCTAGTTTGTTTTCCTTTGTTTCTTAAGGCTATAAAAGGTTTCAAAAGGTGGAAAACAACAAGAAGAGACATCCAAATATCCAAGAGGCATTCAAGAGATTTGAAAAGAGAAAAGAAAGAGCATTCAAGAGGGCATTCAAGTGCATTCAAGAGAGGGTTTCTCAAGCCAACTTCTCAACCTCATTCAAGAGCCCATTTAAAGCCTTCAAGAAGCCTTCAATCAAAGCTCACCAACTCCTCAAGCATTTATTCCTTTTCTCATCCATTTTGAGAAAATCAATGAAGGGCTTCTTCTTTTGAGTAAAGCGTATTTATTGTTATACTCGCTCATTTAAGGAGCTATTCTTATACTTATTTGTGCTCTAAACTGATTTTATCTTATGAGTAATTATTTTGTTTTGGAGGGTTTTCAAAACAAGGAAAGGTTGATCCGAACCTGAAATCGGAGTGTATTGGGTCGGCTTGTACCCAAAAAACAAGTGGACTAGCTTAGAATAGCTAGTGTCGGAGGTTCCGACGTTTGTATTCGGGTTGAATACAAAGTATAGTGGATTGGAATTCCCAAGTAGAAGCTTGGGGAGTGGATGTAGGTGCAAGGTTGGCACCGAACCACTATAAATCCTTGTGTTTGTGGCATGCTTTATTGTTTCTCTTTAATTCTCCATTATATCCTTGCATTCTTGTTTTAAGCAATTAATCTCAAACTAAAGTCTCTCTCCTCATTCATCAAGCTTTTGATATATATTTTTCATAAGTAATTAGTTAAGCCTAAATTCTTTAAAACCCAATTCACCCCCCCTCTTGGGTTGCATAGCTGGGCAACATCCTTGGATTGATTTTGATGATTACAAAGTATTTGAAGGGGTACTAATGATTTTTGCTTGAAAAAGACTTATTGCTCTTCAGAGGCAAAATCATAATTTTACCAAACTTTGATTTGAAAGCATCAAGTGATAGAACAAAAGATTTATGATCCATTGGTGAAAATTTTATTGCTTTTGGACTTGTATTTTGAAAGATATTCATGTTTGAAAAATATGAGTCGACCCATGAGTCGACTCATGACATATGAGATGATTGTCATGCAGAATTTTTGGCCGGCACAGACTTGGCACACCCTGTGAGTCGACCCATGAGTCGACCCTCAAGGCATGAGTCGACCCATGAGTCGACCTCTGTGGGTTTTGGGCCAATTTTACAGAACCTTGCTTCCCTTTTGGTTTTCTGGTGTTTTTCCACAGAGGTCGACCCATGAGTCGACCCCCAGGCATGAGTCGACCCATGAGTCGACCCCTGTGACAGGATTGTTCTGCAACGGCTAGTTTTTAACCCATTTTAAGTACTTTTAATACTCATTTAATGTGATCTAACGGCTCTATTTCAGTGCAGAATATTTTTCACCATTTCTTGAAGCTATAAAAGGGACAAATAGGTGAGAATCATCAAGAAGAGAGATTTTGAAAAGAGGATTTCAAGCTAACTTTTCAGCCCTAAGCAAGAGCTCACTTAAAGCATTCAAGAAGCCTTTAATCCAAGCTCACCAACTCCTCAAGTGCACATTCAAGTCTCCAACCATCTTGAGGAAATCAAAAAGAGTCTTCTTCCCTTTGAGTAAAGTGTATTTAAAGCATCATACGCTCATTAAAAGAGCTTTCTCTGTACTTTTTATGCTATTCATTGTTATACTCTGTTTGAGTTATTATTTTTATTTTGGAAGGATTTCAAAATAAGAGAAGATTGATCCGAACCTTGAATCGGAGTGTATTGGGTTGGCTTGTACCCAGAAAATAAGTGAACTAGCTTGGGATAGCTAGAGTCGGAGTTTTCGATGTTTGTATTCGGGTTGAATACAAGTTAGTGGATTGAAATTCCCAAGTAGGAGCTTGGGGAGTGGATGTAGGTGCAAGGTTGGCATCGAACCACTATAAATCCTTTTGTTTGTGTTGTGCCTAATTGCTCTACTTTAGAACTTCCTTATTCATTTGCATTCTTGCATTTAATCTTTAGCCTTGAATCAACTATACTCTTCTTATTTACTTAGCTATTGTTAAACATTTTCCATAAGACATAAGTTAAGCTTAAATTTTTTTTTAGAAACCCAATTCACCCCCCCTCTTGGGTTGCATAGCTGGGCAACAAGTGGTATCAGAGCCCGGTGCTCTAGTCCTACTTTAATCTAACCAATCAAAGAGCTAAAGATCTATGGCAACTCAAGTCGGCACTTCTCTAGCCGAGGGGCAGTCCACTAACCGACCTCTACTTTTCAATGGGTCCAATTATACCTATTGGAAAGCTCAGATGAAAATCTTCATTCAAGCACTCGGCTATGACATGTGGAGTATCATAGTTAACGGCCCTCACACACCTACTAAAATTATTGATGGTGTGGAATCAACTAAACCCAAAAAAGAGTGGGATGAGGTTGATAAGAAAATGGCCCAATTAAATGCTAAAGCTATGAATGTTCTATATTGTGCTCTTGATGCTAACGAATTTAATCGCATTTCAACTTGCTTGTCTGCTAAAGAAATATGGGATAGATTAGAAGTAACCCATGAAGGAACCAATCAAGTAAAGGAGTCCAAAATTAATATGCTCGTGCATAAATATGAATTATTTAAAATGGAGCATGATGATCCATAACTAAAATATTTACTTGCTTTACTGATATTATAAATGGTTTAAAGAGTCTTGGTAAGTCCTATACTAACAGTGAGCTTGTAAGAAAGATTCTCAGATCCTTACCAAGAACTTGGGAAGCCAAAGTGACCGCCATCCAAGAAGCCAAGGACTTGAACATTCTACCTGTTGGTGCAAAAATTCGCATGCACCGGAGAAGCTGGAGTTGAGGAAGCCGCGGTCGCCGTCGGGACCTGCAAGGAAAGTCTAAACCGGAGGTGGGGTTGCTCCGGCAAGACCCTCCGACGCTCAAGTCAGTTCTCTGCCTCAACAAGAATGGAGTGCTCGGACGGAGAATTTAGCAGAGTTTTGAGATAAGGCAAAAGAGCTTAAAAAATAACGTATCTGAGTCCCCCCTTTTATAGGTGGGGGAGGCAATGGACTGATGGCGACGTGTGTAACCGCCTGGTAGTGGGCCGCCCATGGTCAGAGGAATTGATTGCGAAAGATAATGGAGCAGACACGTGGCCATCGTCATATCCCGCCACATAGGGCCTGTAGCAGGTAGTGGGGCGGCGTCCGTTACTGCTAGTTGTCAGCGAGTAGTGGGATCGTGCAGCACCTACCGCGGGGAGCGGAGCAGCATCATAGTTGTTGACACAACCTGTCAGAGAGTAGTGGGATCGTGCAGCACCTGTCGCAGGGGGAGGTGGAGCCGCATGGAATCCGCTATAGGAAGTGGAACAGGATCATGGCAGTTATTGTTATCTGCCAAGGGACACAGATCTGTTGATCAAGGCTCGGCAGTGGTCGGAGTTCGGCCTTTGTGGGAATCCGGGAGGAGTCTGCCTGCGGCTGTAGTCGTTGGCGTCAGGGATGAGGTTCGGCTCCCTTAAGGCTCGGCTCCTCTAGCAATTGGTACCGAGAGCGGAGCCCGAGCGGAGCTGCAACTGCTGTCGATGGTGGAGCCCGGCTCCCGTAGGAGTCCGGGCGGAGCTGCACTTGCTGATGGCGGTGGAGTCCGGCTCCCGTAGGAGTCCGGGCGGAGCTGCGTAGCAAACAAAGTCAAGGGTGAAGTCCGGCTCTGATAGGAGTCCGGATTGAGCTTACCAGCAGTTGATACTGAGAGCACAGCCCGGCTCCCGTGGGAGTCCGGGCGGAGCTGTTCTGATGAAGGCGGCGGAGTCCGGCTCCCGTAGGAGTCCGGGCGGAGCTGTGCTGATGGCGGCGGAGCCCGACTCTCGTAGGAGTCCGGGCGGAGCTGCGCTGCAAACAAAGTCAAGGGTGAAGTCCGGCTCTGATAGGAGTCCGGATTGAGCTTACCAGCAGTTGATACTGAGAGCGCAGCCCGGCTCCCGTGGGAGTCCGGGCGGAGCTGTTCTGATGAAGGCGACGGAGTCCGACTCCCGTAGGAGTCCGGGCGGAGCTGTGCTGATGGCGGTGGAGCCCGGCTCCCGTAGGAGTCCGGGCGGAGCTGTTCTGCTGTTGATGGAGGAGCCCGGCTCCCGTAGGAGTCCGGGCGGAGCCGTTCTGCTGTTGAATTCGGCTGCGGGTATTTTATACCCAACACCAGTCCCCCTACTTCCGAGTTTGAATTTCAAGTGAAGAAAGTACACAGAGAGAGATGCGCGCAGCCGGAATCGCCTCTTCGAACTTTGCGCACTGCCGCCCCCATTTAATGCGCGCACGTCAGAATCCGTTTTTCAGTGAAGGTGACTTGAAAAGTCTTTTCGGAGCTTCCATCGAAACGCAATCCTAAGCATCGCTCTGCGGGAATTCGCGAGCGGTCAACCCTCGATGGCGGTGAAGGGGATAAGCGTGCCACGCGGCACACATCCGTTGGCCCAGGAATACCTGCCGCCATAACTACGCCAGGATCCATCGGCTATTTAAACCCCTCGGCCCCTTCGTAGCTTCATTCTGGCGTTGTTCTTTCATCTGAGAGTCCTGCTCCTCTCGACCCAGTCCCTGTCTCCTTCCTTTATACCATGTTATCAACTCGGGAGGCTGTCCTCGAGGGAATTCTTAGGGTTTGGAGGAAGGAGAGAAGGAGAATGGCGGCCGGTGAAGATCTCCGTCGCTCTAGAGGGAGCCCAAGGAAGAATTCCTTCAACAACAGGAGTTTAATAACGGGGGCTGTCGGGGAAGCTATTCTGCCCGCGAATCTCGGGGCAGCAAGGCGGGGTGATACCGATCAAGAGGGCAGAATAGACGTCACAAGCCATGACGGGATCTTTGGCGCCGTCGGGGCCGAGAGACCAGAGGCGGTCGGCGTTGACGGTGGGGCAGTAGAACTTGTTGCGGGGATGGTGGAAGTAACGCGTGCCGACCTTGCCGGAGCGTCTCGGGTGGCGGTCGTCGTTGCCTCCAGTAGATCTTGTTGCGGGGACGGTGGAAGTAACGCATGCCGACCTTGCCGGAGTGTCTCGGGTGGTGGTCGTCGTTGCCTCCTCCGCCTCCGGGGATCAACTCCACCCCTTTCCCGCTAAAGTTGGGACCTTGGGAATAGAATGAGGCGAGATGGGCGAGAGCTGTTACACGCGCTGGAGAATGCGACTGAGAAGGATAGAGATGGAGTTCGTAGCTCGGAGCGGTCTCCGGTTCGTCCTGCCCGAACCGTGCCCGTGACACTTGCGATGACGTGTATCTTCTTTTTTCCTGACCCACCGGGTCCTGTAATGTGTACTTCTGTTAAATAAAAAAGTAATTTCAGTACCTTGTTTGCATCTTGTGTTGAATAGCTGTCCGTCGAACTCCTTCATTTTCCTTTCCTTCTCTTTGTCTGTGTTACGTCATTCCAGAATCGTCGGCGACCCTTTCGGCTCATGCGGGGTCATCGTTCGCCGAGCTTCTTTTCAGCTTTTATGTCGTTCGGAGATATCCACTTGTCAGGTTTGCTTGGCTGAAGTCGAAGCTAAGTTCGGCTCCCTCGATAGCCCGAACGGAGAAGCTCTCCGGAGGTTGGAGTAGCTCGGTTCTTGTAAAAGTCGGGGCAGAGTTTTTCTGTAATCAAAGTCACAAATAAAGCCGAAATAAAGCCCGGCTCCCGTAGAAGTCCGGGTGGAGTTGTCTTGTAGCTGTCGTTGTCGGTGGAACCCGGCTCCCGTAGGAGTCCGGGCAAAGCCTTTGTTGCTGCCGATGGCGGGGCCCGGCTCCCGTTGGAGTCTGGGCGAAGCCTTCTTAGCGGCGGAACCCGACTCCCGTAGGAGTCCGGGCAAAGGTTTTCTTGGCGTAGGGACCCGGCTCCCGTAGGAGTCCGGATCTTCCCCTTTGCTCATGTCAGGACGAGGTTCTCCTCCTGTTCCTGACAGGGCTGTGGGGGCACATATGGGCGTTGCAAGGCCTCTCCCCCCATCCGGTCTAAAAGAACCGGGCCTTCGACTTTGCTCAAGTTAGGGCGAGGTTCTCCTCCTGTCCCTAACAGGGCTGTGGGGGCACATATGGGCGTTGCAAGGCCTCTCCCCCCATCCGGTCTAAAAGAACCGGGCCTTCGACTTTGCTCAAGTTAGGGCGAGGTTCTCCTCCTGTCCCTAACAGGGCTGTGGGGGCACATATGGGCGTTGCAAGGCCTCTCCCCCCATCCGGTCTAAAAGAACCGGGCCTTCGACTTTGCTCAAGTTAGGGCGAGGTTCTCCTCCTGTCCCTAACAGGGCTGTGGGGGCACATATGGGCGTTGCAAGGCCTCTCCCCCCATCCAGTCTAAAAGAACCGGGCCTTCGACTTTGCTCAAGTTAGGGCGAGGTTCTCCTCCTGTCCCTAACAGGGCTGTGGGGGCACATATGGGTGTTGCAAGGCCTCTCCCCCCATCCGGTCTAAAAGAACCGGGCCTTCGACTTTTATAAGGTTGCCCTCTCATTTTTGATACCGTCTGCATGAATTGCCCTAAGATAAATGGGCACGCATTTTTTTGATCAGGACGAAATTACTGGTAGTACATCAGTAAGTTTTCTGAGCTCCACGGTCGCAGGAGGTCAGCTCCCCCGAGTTCCCTGAGATAATAAGTTCCAGGTCGGACTACTTCCTTGACCTCATAAGGTCCCTCCCAGTTTGGGGCGAGATTTCCCTGGCCCTGAGGTTGTGAGACAGCAGCTCGTCGGAGCACTAGATCCCCTGCTTTGAATGCCTTGTTCTTCACTCGGGCGTTGTAATATCGGGCAACTTTCTGTCTATAGGCTGCCATTCGAACCTGAGCAATCTCCCGCCTTTCTTCCAGTAGGTCGAGGTTGGCTCTGAGACTTTGTGCGTTTCGGGGTTCGTCGAATGCCACGATTCGTGCCGACGGGAGTTTAAGCTCGATCGGGATGACGGCTTCCATACCAAAGGCTAGAGCAAAGGGAGTCTCTCCTGTAGGCAACCTCTGGGTGGTCCGATAAGCCCATAGCACATGATAAAGTTCGTCCGCCCAAGTCCCTTTTGCTCTTTCGAGCCTGGTCTTAACCCCCTGCAAAAGGGTTCTGTTTGTTACCTCGGCTTCGCCGTTCGCCTGGGGATGGGCCACTGATGTAAATTTGTGGGAAATGTTTAGGTCTTCACAGAATTCAGCAAATCTGGCTCCCGCGAACTGCCGTCCATTATCAGTGATGAGGGTTCTAGGCAAATCGAACCTGCACACGATCGATTTCCAGACGAAATCCTGCACTTTCGCTTCTGTGATTTTGGCTAGTGGCTCGGCCTCGACCCATTTGGTGAAGTAGTCGATCGCTACAAGGAGGAATTTCCTTTGACCAGACGCCATGGGAAAGGGGCCAAGAATATCCATTCCCCATTGCGCAAAAGGCCATGGGGCGCTCAAGGGTGTAAGCTCGGTAGCAGGTTGTCTCTGGACGTTGGCGTACCTCTGGCATCGATCACACTTTTTGACATATTCAATTGAATCTTGGTGCATTGTTGGCCAGTAATATCCTTGGCGGAGTAGCTTGTGGGATAGAGACCTGGCACCTAAATGGCTTCCGCAAGCTCCCTCGTGCACTTCCCATAGAGCGTAGTCAACTTCTGAGGATCGGAGGCATCTCAAGAGAGGCAAGGAGTACGATCTTTTGTATAATTTGCCCTCATAAAGGATGTACCGGGAGGCTTGATTTCGGAGTTTCCGGGCTTCTTTCGCATCCTGGGGGAGAATCCCATCTCTAAGATAAGTTATTAGTGGGTCGACCCAGCTGGGCTCGTGGTCGATCTCCATTACGAGTCGCGGTTCTTCCGTACTTGGTTGTTTTAAAACTTCAAAGAGGACGCCCTTTGGCAATTCGGCCGGAACCGATGTCGTCAGTTTGGAGAGAAGATCGGCTCTAATGTTCTCCGACCTCGAAATTTGCCTGATGTCGAAATTGTCAAAGGCAGGGATGAACTCCTTCACCTTTTCGAGATATTTGGCCATACTGTCCTCCCGTGCTTCAAAGCTCCCACTGACCTGCCCCACCATAAGTTGGGAGTCGCTGTGCACCCGGAGTTGGCCTATTCCAAGCTCCTTAGCGATCCTCAATCCTGCGATCAGAGCTTCATACTCCGCTCCATTGTTTGTTGCGGAGAATTCGAAATGCAGAGCGTACTCCGCAACGACTCCCTCTGGGCTGGTCAAGATCAGGCTTGCACCCGCGCCTGCCATGTTGGACGATCCGTCCACATGGAGGGTCCAACAGTTATCGGACGAACTAGCTTCTTCGTCGGGGGAGTTCGGTTGAGTCCTCAGGTCGTCAATTTTGTTTTGCTCAGGTTCAGCCTCCTCGGGGATGGTGCATTCTACTATGAAATCCGCCAACACTTGGGCTTTTATCGCCGGTCTAGGCTTGTAGTTGATGTCGAATTCTGTGAGCTCGATGGCCCATTTCGCCATTCTTCCGGAGATATCAGCTCGGTGTAAAACCGCCTTGATCGGTTGGTCGGTGAGTAACGTCACCGTGTGCCCTTGAAAATAAGGTCGGAGTCTTCGAGCTGCAATCAACAAGGCGTAGGTCAGTTTTTCTAATTTAGTATACCTGGTCTCGGCGTCCCTCAACACGCGACTAATGTAGTAGACCGGTCGCTGGACTTTCATTTCCTCCTTAACAAGGACGGCTGCAAGGGCTGTGGGAGAGACTGCCAGGTACAAAAATAATTCCTCTTTGGGCTCGGGCTTTGCCAGCAGTGGGGGTGAGCCAAGATAGCTTTTCAATTCTTCGAATGCCTGTTGGCATTTAGGGGTCCAACAAAAGTTTTTCGGCTGCTTGAGAGTTTGAAAGAAGGGCAGACATCACTCGGCCGACCTTGCGACAAAGCGATTGAGAGCCGCAATTCTTCCTGTGAGGCACTGAACCTCTTTGATCGACCTTGGGGCAATCATATTTTGGATGGCGTGGATTTTCTCTGGATTGGCCTCGATCCCGCACCCTGATACCATGAAGCCCAGGAACTTTCCCGAGGTTACCCCAAAGGCGCATTTGGTCGGGTTCAGCTTCATTCTATACTTTCGAAGAGCGCTAAAGGTTTCTTCGAGGTAGGCGACATGATTCCCGGAAGACCTGCTTTTCACGAGCATATCGTCCACATAAACTTCCATATTTCGGCCGATCTGCTCCTTGAAGATTTTATTCACCAGTCGTTGATAGGTCGCGCCCGCATTTTTGAGGCCGAACGACATAACCCTGTAGCAGTAAAGGCCGCGATTAGTGATAAAAGCAGTCTTTTCTTCATCTTTCGATGCCATCCTAATCTGGTTATAGCCGAAGAATGCGTCCATGAAAGTGAGAAGCTCGTGGCCCGAGGTAGCATCCACCAGTTGGTCGATCCTGAGAAGGGGGTAGCTGTCCTTTGGGCAAGCTTTATTCAGCTTTTTGAAGTCGATACACATCCTCCACTTGCCGTTTGCTTTCTTGACCAAGACAACATTGGAGATCCATTCTGGATAATTGACCTCCTTGATGAATCCGGCCTTGAGAAGTTTATCCACTTCCTCGGCTATCGCCTTCTGCCTCTCTGGGGCATGACTCCGGATTTTTTCTTTTGTTGGCCGATGTTTAGGGTCGACCGCCAGATGATGTTCCATGACTTCCGTCTCAATCCCCGGCATATCCGCCGGGACCCATGCGAAAACGTCCGCATTCCTTCGGAGAAAGTCCACGAGATGCGCCCGCACCTCCTCCTCCAGGTTGGAGCCAATCAACACCACATGCTCCGCATTCCCATCATTCAAAGGAATTGATATTAGATCCTCGATCGGGCCGCCCCTCTCTTCAGTGAGGTCGTCGCGCGCATCTAACCCGTCGACCGGACAGAGGTCCGCTTGATCGCTTCTTTGCAGGGCAATATTGTAGCAGTGCCTGGCCAGTGCTTGCTCTCCCCGAACTTCTCCAATCCCTTTGTCAGTGGGGAACTTCAACTTCAGATGATAGGTTGAAACAACGGCTCTGAGGGCATTGAGGCCGGGTCGGCCAAGAATTGCATTGTAGGCAGAAGGCGCCTTTACCATCAGAAAATTCACCAGGGCTTTGGACTGCTTTGGATGCTGACCCGCGGTCACAGTCAGAGCTATCGTTCCTTCTGTTGGAACGGCATCACCAGTAAACCCTATCAAGGGGGAGCACATCGGCCTTAGATGACCGCCAAGAGCGGCCATTCTCGAAAAGGCACTATAGAATAAGATGTCGGCTGAACTTTCGTTGTCGACGAGAATGCGACGGACGTCATAATCTGCTATATTCAAGGAAACTACGACCGCGTCGTTATGAGGGAATTGGACTCCCTGGGCATCCTCTTCAGTGAAGGCTATGGGCTCTTCAACTTTTTGCCGCTTGAGGGGGCAGCTGATGTGCTGGTTGCCTCCGACCGGGATTCTCCCAAGATGACGTTGACGGAATCCGACGAAGGCTGGTCATCCGGCCACCTTTTATCATCAATCATAGCCAGAGGTAGTTGTGCGAAAACCTCGCGGGAGGGCATCGGATGGGAAAAAGAGGATTGGGTGCCGGAAAAGATGGCCGGAGGCGGGTCCGTTGAGCGCTCCTTCAAGAACAAGGGTGCTGCGAAGACACAGGCCCCTTCCTCTAGCGCCAATCCTGTTGGTGCAAAAATCCGCATGCGTCGGAGAAGTTGGAGTTGAGGAAGCCGCGGTCGCCGTCGGGACCTGCAAGGGAAGTCTAAACCGGAGGTGGGGTTGCTCCGACAAGACCCTCCGACGCTCAAGTCAGTTCTCTGCCTTAACAAGAATGGAGTGCTCGGACGGAGAATTTAGCAGAGTTTTGAGATAAGGCAAAAGAGCTTAAAAAATAACGTATCTGAGTCCCCCTTTTATAGGTGGGGGAGGCAATGGACTGATGGCGACGTGTGTAACCGCCTGGTAGTGGGCCGCCCATGGTCAGGGGAATTGATTGCGAAAGATAATGGAGCAGACACGTGGCCATCGTCATATCCCGCCACATAGGGCCTGTAGCAGGTAGTGGGGCGGCATCCGTTACTGCTAGTTGTCAGCGAGTAGTGGGATCGTGCAGCACCTGCCGCGGGGAGCGGAGCAGCATCATAGCTGTTGACACAACCTGTCAGAGAGTAGTGGGATCGTGCAGCACCTGTCGCAGGGGGAGGTGGAGCCGCGTGGAATCCGCTACAGGAAGTGGAACAGGATCATGGCAGTTATTGTTATCTGCCAAGGGACACAGATCTGTTGATCAAGGCTCGGCAGTGGTCGGAGTTCGGCCTTTGTGGGAATCTGGGAGGAGTCTGCCTGCGGCTGTAGTCGTTGGCGTCAGGGATGAGGTTCGGCTCCCTTAAGGCTCGACTCCTCCAGCAATTGGTACCAAGAGCGGAGCCCGGGCGGAGCTGCAACTGCTGTCGATGGTGGAGCCCGGCTCCCGTAGGAGTCCGAGCGGAGCTGCACTTGCTGATGATGGTGGAGTCCGGCTCCCGTAGGAGTCCGGGCGGAGCTGCGCTGCAAACAAAGTCAAGGGTGAAGTCCGGCTCTGATAGGAGTCCGGATTGAGCTTACCAGTAGTTGATACTGAGAGCGCAGCCCGGCTCCCGTGGGAGTCCGGGCGGAGCTGTTCTGATGAAGGCGGCGGAGTCCGGCTCCCGTAGGAGTCCGGGCGGAGCTGTGCTGATGGCGGCGGAGCCCGGCTCTCGTAGGAGTCCGGGCGGAGCTGCGCTGCAAACAAAGTCAAGGGTGAAGTCCGGCTCTGATAGGAGTCCGGATTGAGCTTACCAGCAGTTGATACTGAGAGCACAGCCCGGCTCCCGTGGGAGTCCGGGCGGAGCTGTTCTGATGAAGGCGGCAGAGTCCGGCTCCCGTAGGAGTCCGGGCGGAGCTGTGCTGATGGCGGTGGAGCCCGGCTCCCGTAGGAGTCCGGGCGGAGCTGTTCTGCTGTTGATGGAGGAGCCCGGCTCCCGTAGGAGTCCGGGCGGAGCCGTTCTGCTGTTGAATTTGGCTGCGGGTATTTTATACCCAACACTACCCTTGAAGAGCTTCTTGGATCATTGATGATTCATGAGCTGAGCATGAAGCAACATCAAGAGGAAGAAGTCAAAAAGAAGAGAACAATCACCCTCAAATCCACAGCTCCACCAGATAAAGAAACTGATGACACCGAAAATGAAGAGCAGGATGAAGAGATGGCACTCATTACCTGAAGATTCAAGAAATTTTTGAGAAAAAGAAAACAAGGGATGAGGAAGAAGCCATTCACAAAAGGAGAACAGAGCAAAGAAAAGGATAAAGACCAACCCCTTATCTGCTATGAATGTAAGAAACCGAGATACTTCAAGTCCGAATGCCCACAACTGAAGAAGGGTCCCAAGAAGTACAAGAAGAAGGCCATGATGGCCACTTGGAGTGCGAGTGATGACTCAAGCTCTGAAGAGGAAGACTCGACTGAACAAGCCAACCTGTGCCATATGGCACATGAAAATGAGGTAATTTTCGAAACTCCTAGTGACTTTACATTTGAAGAACTGCATGAAGCTTTTTGTGATTTAGTTGATGAACTAAAGAAACTAGGGATAAAGAACAAAGATCTAAAATCGAAAAATCAATCTTTATTGAAACAAAATGAAAGCATTTCAATTGAAAAATCTTTCCTGCTTCAAGAAAATCAAAGTTTAAAGAATGAAATTGCCAAGTTAAAACCATTAGTTGAAAAATTCACCTTGAGTTCAAATAAACTTAATATGATTCTTGAAAATCAAAAGGCCGTGTATGATAAGGCTGGACTTGGCTATAACCTCTTGAAGAAATAAAAGTATCTGAAAAATATCTATGTAAACTCTTTAAGTAACAAGTCTTCTAATATTACTTGCTTCAAATGTGGTAGAGTAGGACATAAGTCATACACTTGCTTCTCTAACAAATCTGCAAACTCAAATGTAAAGAAAATATGGGTTCTAAAAGGAACTATTATGACTAACCAAAAAGGACCCAAAAGAGCTTGGGTACCTAAAATAAAAACTTAACTTTTGCCTGCAGGTGTGTCTAGCATCCCAAGGAAGAAATAGGAAATGGTATCTTGATAGCGGATGCTCGAGACACATGACTGGTGATGAATCTCAATTCATCACTCTTGATGCTAAGAATGGAGGGATGGTCACCTTTGGAGCCAATGGTAAAGGAAAGATCATCGGTATAGGTAACATTAGTATCACTCCCTCCAAATACATTGAAAATATTTTGTTAGTAGATGGTTTAAAGCATAATTTACTAAGCATTAGTCAATTTTGTGATAAAGGATATAAAGTTATTTTTGAATCTTCTGTTTGCATTATAACTAGTCCTATTAATGATGGCATTAAATTTGTTGGACATAGACATGGTAATGTTTATATGGTAGATTTGAATGATCTATCTAAGATAAACATGCAATGCCTAGTATCTTTAAATATCAAGATTAATGAGACTAGTTGGTTTTGGTATCGTAGGCTTGCTCATATTAGCATGCATTCACTTTCAAAATTAATTAAGAAAGAATTGGTTCTTGGTTTACCAAAATTGAATTTTGAAAAGGATAGAATTTTTGATGCATGCCAACTAGGTAAACAAACAAGAGTTTCATTTAAATCTAAAAATATTATTTTAACTTCTAGACCTTTAGAGCTATTACACATGGACTTATTTGGATCTACTAGAATTACTAGTCTAGGAGGAAAATGATATGATTTTGTAATTATAGATGATTACTCTCATTTTACTTGGATTTTCTTTTTAGCACACAAAGATGAAACTTTTCAAGTTTTCACTAAATTTTATCGAAAAGTCACTAATGAGAAAGGGTTTTCAATTCAAAATATTCGAAGTGATCATGGAACTGAATTTGAAAATCAAGATTTTGAAAAATTTTGTGATGAAAAAAGAATAGGCCATAATTTCTCTGCACCTAGGACACCCCAACAAAATGGGGTAGTAAAAAGAAAAAATAGAACCCTAGAAGAAATAGCCTGTACCATGCTATGTGAAAGCAACCTCCCAAGATACTTTTGGGCGGAAGCTATTAACACAGCATGTTACATTTTAAATCGTGCTTTGATTAGACAAATTTTAAAGAAAATCCCCTATGAGCTTTGGAAAGGAAGAAAATCTAATATTGCATATTTTCATATTTTTGGTTGTCGATGTTTTGTATTAAATAATGGTAAAGAAAGATTTGAAAAATTTGATGCAAAATCAGATGAAGTAATTTTTCTTGGTTACTCCTCCACTAGTAAAGCTTTTAGAGTTTTTAATAAAAGAACCTTAGTAGTAGAGGAGTCAATACATGTTATTTTTGATGAATCTAACGATCTTCCTTCAAGGAAGAATGAAGGTGTTAATGATGCAGATCCTCTTATAGAAGGAATGAAGGAGATCACTCTGAAGGATTCAACAATTCAAGATGATGAGGAACATGAAGATAAACAAGATGAGGAAGGTGAAGAACATCAAGAACAACCTCGAGGTACAAATGACCTACCTAAAGAATGGAGGTATGTTCACAATCACCCTAAAGAGCTAATTATAGGTGATCCTGAGCATGGGGTAAGAACTCATTCTTCACTTAAAGATGTATTTAATCATTGTGCTTTTGTCTCTCATCTTGAACCTAAAACTATTGAAGAAGCTGAAAATGATTATAATTGGATTAATGCAATGCAAGAGGAACTTAATCAATTTGAAAGAAATAATGTATGGACTTTAGTATCAAGATCTAAAAATTATTCAATAATTGACACAAAATGGATCTTTAGGAATAAATTAGATGAACATGGAAATGTAATAAGAAATAAAGTAAGATTGAT